>NW_011367078.1:265115-287463 GCF_000735185.1 Notothenia coriiceps
AATGAAACGATCTATCGGTTCCTTTTGAACGAACTCTGACCGTGTGAAGGAGTTAAGTGCACCCGTATGTACAGGTAACGGACCCTCCCTCACACTGATAGGCTTGCCATATTCGTTTAGTATCGTCTGCGTTACAGTAATGTCCAAACGGTCTCTGTTGTTCTCCATGTTCTTACGCCATGCTCGGAGCGTGGAAGGCAATCGCACTCCACCGCCGGCCATGTCTTTTGTTCCCTCCGCTCGCCGCACATGACCCGCCCCCGTGTCACACCTGTGCCAAAGTGAGGAGACCGCTCGAGCGCACCCTCTACAGATTAAACGCGCCGACCGAGCGACAGCCTCTCTCTAGCTCTCCCGCCCGCAAGGGGAGGAAAACATAACATCTGTTGGGCGGCTATCTCAGACCAGAGGTTTGCTCACTCCCTTTCGCGCGCATATAACCACCAACGTCGTCCTTGCTTTCCCTGGGATGTCTGTATGACGGACTTGTGCACAGAAGAGAGGGATCCAGTGAGGTCGGTTCACGCTGGTCATACTGGGAGCCTATGTGGCATTCCACACTCTCGTGACGTGAGGGCATGGTTTGAGGGCTCATCCACACACTGGCCATGGAGTTCCTCTCCATACTCCCATTATCGAACCAGTTGAGGAGTTCTTCCTCTGCCTGGAAAGAGGAAGGTTTATTGACATCCCATCCCGTCAGTGAAGAATGCCTTTTGGACGAATGATGCGGGCTGCGGGCATCCTCTGCGGGATCTGTCCATGGGTGGTGTCGACAGGCAGGGAATATTTCCCCGCTGCCTTGCATGGGAGACATACGCTGTGACGTAGATGAGTATGTGGCCAGACAGACGCCAAAGAGCAGATCATAACGTTATATAGATCTCATGTCTTGCTTTAGGTGATTTACTATTCCCCCACCCCATGTTATTTCTTCTTCCAGTGTATTGCTATTCGTCTTTTGTTTCTGTTACGGTGCTCTTCTGAAATGAGACAAACAAAAAAAAAAAAAAATAAAACATTGGCATAGTTACAGTAAGGACTCTGTTTTTCTATATGTAACGTTTGTTTCTCCCAACTCTGTCAGTTTTCCGTTCAGTTTCCCATATCGATAGGCTTGAGGTTTTGTGTATGCTGATGATTGTAGTCAGTATTTAGTGTGCCACTTAGTAATGACTGTCTCAACACTAGTCTTCTCATGAGTGACAAAACTGTTTGTTTTTGGAGAGGTATCTGGTTTTTGGAAGGGGTATTTTTAGCTTTTGAGTGCCTTAGAGCACTGTTGCAGAAAGTGTAGTACCTTGTTATGGTCAGCTGGGTTTATTTGGTGACGGGTTTCAGCTTATGAAAACACATTTGTTCATTGAGAGGCCAATTTTGTTACTGTTTTCGATCGACTTATTCTTTTTGTGACAGTTATTTTCAGTTTTGTCTGTAGTGCATTTTGCAAAAGATATTCCACAGAGTTATGGCAAGTGTGTTTCTGTTTAGATGGCTATGCTCTTGTTTTGAAGAAATGAATTTAGATTCTAAAAAGTGGGTTTAGCGATTGAGAAAAACTGTAATAATTATAAAAAAAGGCTGATGTTGGAGTCCAGCTATAGTTTCATCAGCATTCCAGCCTCAAGTCATGCTTTTTCTTGTCTCCAGCTAACAGATACATTTCAGGCACAACATCTCTGATGAAAGTGTTTCAAGATCAGAGGAACAACATGAGGCTGCATTTAGTTTTTGGGTGGATTTACCCTTTGATGGCACTGATGCATTCCTTCACCATGACAAGATGTATTATAGTGTAACATCTCCTGCAGAGTTTGGGCTGCCCACTATACAATTAGTCTTTCTTTCATCACTGTCATAGTCCACATGCCACGCGTTGTCTCACTCGGTGGTCTGATCACACTTGCATCATTTATTGCACAAGACGAGAATTTGAAAAAAAAAAACACAAGAAGAAGAAAAATGTTAACCAAAATAAATCCTATACACTGCATTTTTTTAAATGTTCAATGCATATTACGTTTAAGTTGTATTGTTATTGTAAATACATTAATAATTATAATGCATGGATAAGAGCAGCAAACAAAGATAATTTAAGTCTGTATTACTATGTCAATATTCTCTTTGCGCAATCATGTTGACCAGTTTACAAAATGTGGGAAAAATACTGACATTTTTATGAATGTTTAATAAATAACAGGTTGTTTATAGAGATATAGATGTTATAGGGCAATGACAAAAAATAAACAGCATTCATATATGTATGATATAAACAAATGTTTTATAAAATATATATAAATATTAAAAATATATTCTTAAAAATATAGAAAAGGCCATGCTGTAAATGTGGGTTTTAAGATTACCTTTAATATTGTGCAGTAACAAATCAAATGTTTTTTTATTTACTTTCTATCGATTGTTTCAGCACATCTGTTGTCATGGATGCAGTAATTTTTAAGTAAGTAAGTGTCTCAAATTTCCATTTAAAATGTAATATTTTTCAGCATTTTGGAACTTAAAAAAACATTTCATTCAAAACACTTCAAGAACATACTGTAATGTCACTTCACATAATGCCAGAGAGCAACTTGTAGCTTGCAGTGTTTTTTGGATTGCACTTAATACACAATAATCTGTTTTATGTCAATGTTAACATTTGATTGAGCAACTAAACAGTGGCTCATGCCAATCCTCCACAGTAATCTCATATTTTTTGAAATACTAGTACTTTCTGAAGGAACCTGAGAACCATCCACATACTTTAAATTGGAAAGATTTTCACACATTTGCTGATGTGAGGTGACAAATTTAAGTTATGTGTTTTAAAATCACTTCTAATCTGCAGTTGATAAAAACATTTTATTTTTTTTTGATGCCGAATATTCTGTGTTTTGTAACATAAACTTTATGTATGATTAATTGACTCACTCTTTAATTTCAAAGTGACCTAGAATCTCTAGGCTCCAGGGGCCAAACTGACCTCCCCCTGCGGCCTCAGGCCAAGAGGGGCCCCACCGTGGAGAGATCTTAAAGGCTAAGTGGAACCAGACTTGGGGGTTTTGTTGAAAAGTAGTTGAAGTGGAGAAAGGGGGGGATGAATAAAGAGTGGCAGGGCTTGCCATTAGAGCCCCACCACTGACGCAAACAGATGGAAAGCATTAAACCTTCATTCCACCACAAAGATGGATGGATTATTAGATAGAGAGTCTGTGTGGAGTGGAGGAGAGGGGAGGAGAAAAGTGAAGGAGAGCAAAGATTGGGAGAGCAAAGGAGAAGGTGAGTGAGGGTAGAGTTAAGGGGGGAGGAATAATAGAAAAAGGGGGAAAGAGTGTATTCAATTTAAACGATTACATATTGAACAATGCAAAATAAGATCTGAGAGATAATTCAATTATTGGTTTTAAGAGGAAGCCAGGACAATACAGACTGTATACATGATATGGAGGAGCGGACCTTTTTACATGAATTGTATGATTTAGTGATTACAAGTTAAGCAAATAGTTTTGCTTCTGTCTAATGGAAATGGGACACTGGCTGTTTTTGTCCTAGGTGTGCAGTGATTCTAGTTTACCAGTGAATCCCAATGGAGGTGAAATTGTAGCTGTGATGTTTGTTCTTTGTGGAGTTGGGGCAGCTGCCTGTCAGTGTGCATCATCTTAGGCCTGGCTGATGAGTGTCCCAGGCTAAACCAAGAGTGGCCTATCAGTACATAGGTCTTCAGGACTACTTGGGTGGAATCTCTCTGCCTTGAAAATATGCCTGCATCCCAAAAAAGATTGAAGTCATGAATAAAGTGGATCACTTTTAGATCGCAGGTTTTGCCGAGCCATTCACTGATAAGAGACTGTTGAATATGTTGATCCCACTGTTGGCAGTATGACTTTGGGCTGTGTTTATGTGCTCCAATCTGAAAAACGTACTCATCAACAATTAGACAATCACAACCCAGTGTATAGCAAAAAAGTGGACCATTTAAAACAACTTAAGAGTATTATACCGTGGTTGGTTGTAACCAAAACAGAGCGAAAAGTGAGTGAATACTGCCTGGAAAAACATTCATCAGCGGACCAGGAACAAAACTCCACATGAATGTCGCAATGTTCTTCCGCTGCCCGCAACTAGTGGCAACAAAATCAGTTATTGTAGGTTTTAATGGCCCAACACATATCAATAAGCATAGCAATATCATCTTAAATGTAGGAAGCCTAAAGCAAGTATCTATTTACACAAAATATAAATGTGCACATTGTTGAGAACATACAGTAATGTTTGTTCTTTTACTTTTAGCATGTTGTGGAAAAATATATGTAGGCCTACACATCCTTCTTTGTCCACATGCACCATTTATAGGTATGGTACTCGCTGTGGGCTATTTATGTCCTTAATCCCAGAACTATACTATACATTTAGATAAGACCACCACATCATCATCAAAACTATTCAAAGAAATGCACTTTTTCATTTTATTCCCAACAGTTAAATAATTTAAAAAAACAATACTACTCTCACGCCCATTGTGGAAAGAAGTACTCGTATCCTTTACTTTAGTAAAAGTGCCAATGAATGTAAAAATAAACAAGTCCTGTAGTTCAAAATGAGATTAAAGACAGATATACCAGCGCCATAGGCCTATAGGCTACAGAGTATAGCCTACATTCAAATCTAAGTGGTAAGGAATAAGTCTTTACAATTATCATACCGATCACATAAATGTACTTAATTGAAAGAATAGGAGATGTATAAAATGGATATAGTCGATCAAAGCATGTTTACCCGGTGTACTTATTTTCTTTCACTACTGATCATGCGTGCTGATGTAAGAAGGTCTAGCAAGACGTTTAGCAGAAGGACTGGAAACAGTGAGCTGGTACCAGTGCCTCTAAAGCGCTAAACTATATCTTTTAATTTAATCTGTACTAAAACTGAAATGTGACACAACCAGACAAACTGCTTCACCCTGTTTTCAGTCTTTATGCTAAACTAAGCTAACCACCTGCTGGCTCTAGCTTTATTCCTAGCACACAAACATTGTTAGACAAACATTAAACCGTGTTGTGAAATTATTCTCTTAAACTTGGTCATTAAAATAGCAGTGGAAAAATGCACATTCGGGTGGCTTAAGAGAATGTGCAATAATCACGAGGAGGCGAATACGTTTCTTCAACTGAACCGAAACGGTTTGCATTCACCAACATGTTGTTGTAATGAGATCACAATAACAATCTCATCTTTGCTTCCAACGCCAACACTCTTATGGCAACATTTTTTTTAATGTTAAGCTGATGTGACAAATGTTATCACAGAACACTGGCCATTATTAGGGAGGGGTCATGTGATCTCAGACCTGCGATCTGAGGCATGAATGGAGAGAAGGAATGTGGATCCATCTTTCACTCTATTGTTCTCCTCTCGTCTTTCTGACTGCGGCCATTCGAGCATCAGTCTGATAATAAAGAGGACTGTTAATGTTTAAAACATCTGAATGCATTCGACCTGAACAATGAGTTTAAGATGACACGGACACAGCTAGCACAAGGCCGTACTTTAGCACTTTAGCACTTTAGCAGATGATGTCTGCAGTCTGCAGTACATGTTTTAGAAACACAAGCAGCAATGTCAGTCTCTCTCACAGACAGAAATATCTCAACAAGTATTAGACGGATGGCCATTATATTTTGTTCAGACATTCATGGTCCTGAGAGGATGGATACCCTGACTTTTCCTTTAGCGTCATCATCAAACCAATACTTGGGCTTATGACAAAATACCAAAGCTTCAGCGGTAGGCTCTTTTTGTTTAATGCTAATTAAAGCAAATGATAGCATGCTAACACTCTTAATTAAGAAGGTGAATATGGCATACATTTAGCTGATAAAAACCAGGATGTTGGCCAAACAGAGTTGGGGGCATGGCTCCACACTCTTAGTCTGGTTAAAAAAAACATTCATGTATGATCCCAAAAATTCCAAATTTGTGATGCATTTCTGTTAGCCTTTGAGAATTGAAGATCTTGGTGAAAACTATTTCTATATTATAACTTGTATTCTTTAAAGCAATGTTTGAGAACACAAACGTTTTCAAAGTAAGATTTAAAAAGTTGACCAGCAAATGACAACAATTTATATTTTTTAGATAACATTCTACAAGCTAATTTATACAAAACAATAATTTACGTTGACCAGGAAAATAAACTTTAACTTTGTGAAGAAAACAATTAGCATGAACCATGAGGATGACTATAAACTCCTGATGACCTATCTCAGCTTTGTCTAGCCCCCCGGGTGAAATTAAACAAGGCACTGTAGTTCACTTGACATCGTTCAAAGGCTTCTCTCGACTTCCTCTCTCCAAGGTCAGTGTGTGGCAGCACGGACAGCAGAGGTCAAGCGCCTGTCAGTCCTTCAACAAAAACAGCTCATGTTCCCCAACAATCAGACGTTTGTTGTAGGTTTCCAGTGCTGCCATGGCAGAGCGAGAGGATGGTGAAACTGAATCCTTCTCCCTGTCTCTCCCTTCCTCAACATATATCTGTATCGCTTCTTCTCTGTCTTCATATGCATTCAGCTTTCACAACCAGGAGTGATAAATCATCCAGTTTTCCACATAAGTACAATTTTAAGATATTTTAATGGGGCTTTATATGTCAATTGACTATCCCTCTGCTGTATGCTGTACCTTTAAGTCACTAGTGCCTTTTGTTTTGATCTTTCAATGCACTTAAGCTGTATACTTCTCCTTCCTCCATTTATGCATCCATCCCTTTTTCTTAAAGCCAAATCATTATCTTCTTCGGTCGCTGTTTTGCTTTCAAAGCCTATCACACCCTGAACTCAAGAGGCTTAAGCAGAGAGCGCCCTTAGGGCTCTGCTGTCATGGGAGTGGTCGTCCTCAGCTACACACTGGTCACAGGAAGTAATCCCCCTATTTTAGCATCAGGACAGGACACACCCATCTCCATTACACCGATCATACAGAGTGTGAGAGTAGTCTGTTTACGTGAATTCAGAAGTGGTAAAAAATTACGATTAGGACCTTTACTCCACTTTACACACTTAAGATGGTGGGAGAGAATGAAAGGCTCACCTTCATATTATCTTGGATATATTACGCACATTACAAACAAAACTTAAGTATGTCACGCCCCTCATGTGAATTTCAATAAACTTGTTTGATTTTATGTGCCCATAAATGTATTTTCTGAAGAAAATTGATAATAAGAAAATCACTAGAAGCTATGTAGTATCTTTTTCCAGAAACTATTTTAATCTCCGAGGGAAAATCAATCTTTGCTAAAAATGATCATAACTTGTAATCACATGCAAAGCGATGACAGGTCACAAGAACACATTAAGAAGTCAAAAGTCAAGAAGGTTGGGAACCAGTGCTCTGAAGTAGTTATAGCAAAGCCTGGCAACTAAACAATCTAAATGGCTAAATACCATAACATTATTTAGAAAATCAGTTTTCTATGTAATTTAGGTATAGCACCGAAAAAATCCCTTTAACAATGCATAATAATAAAAGGATGTTTAACATGGTGTGTTGGTGATTAAGAACACTTGTCTGCTTTTATATGTTCACACAAATCTTAAACCAGACGGCCGTGTGCACAAATAATGATCTCTGTATATGTACAGAAATAAAACATTTTTTTTTACATGCATATAGAGTACAGTTCATACTCACAGCCACACTCACTTACTCACAAAGCATTTTGTGCAAAATGAAAGTTTGAGCAGGAATCTAAAGGAAAAAACACACACTCGAGTAAGCATACACTAGTCATTTTTTGATCTTTGCCAAATTCTAGCTGGACTTATATTATTTCCAGCTTTTTTTACGCTCAAACCTATGGCTCAAACCTACACAAATCAAACAGATAAAGGGCACCACCACCTGGTCAACAATGGTCACTACAATTAAAGGCTGAACATCCACAGGAATGGTAATTTGGTGAGACCTAGTGGATTCATACTGCAATTACAACCCTGATCACCAAGCCAAAGCTCATTTGAAAAATCACAAAACCCAACAAATGAGTTATAAAGACCTATTGATTATTCAAACAAATGTACTCAAAGTTTAACCAAACAACATCATTTAATAAATGATTTTGCAATACAAAACATCTGTGCAAAAATGTTCAGACGAAATACAAAGTAAAGGCCTCATGGTCAAAAGGATAAGCATGTAAACCTTCTGAAACGGGTACATTGTCATTGAAATATAAATGTAATTGTATTCTTCTCTTATGGATATATAGTATTACAAAAGGCACAATAACGATTTTGGCCAAATCCAAAAATAACCAGACTTGATTTAGATTCACAGTCTTGTGTACAAGTGGTTTTTGCACTGCTATATTCATACACGTAAGTCTGTTACAAGCTAGATGTCATGTGTACAAACTCAGATGCCCAAGGTAGTTTGATCTGCTTCAAAGGAACAAAAAGAAAAATAGGCAAAAGACAGCAATGAAATAATTGGAACATTATGTTAACACGAGTCAAACTAACTTGGACTAAATACAATCTTCTCCCTTCATTTAGCTTTTAACAGACAAGCTGCTTTTTTTTTTTACCATGGTTGAATAAATGGTCTAGGGGGAAAACAAAAGCTCAGTCTAATCTAAATCTGATTCATAGTCATTTTAGTCTGCAGTGAATTGGGGCAGCTACTTTTCTTGTATGGATATCTGGTATGATTAGAAGGGTTAAAGTTTATAAGGGTACATACAGTAAAAACTGAACAGATAAAGTGTTGTCTATCTACATTCCACAAATGACAATTTAAAACAAGTGCACTACAGGCAGCATGCTGTTTTCACATCGCTTCATGCTCTGCAGATACACAGTGAAATGCTATCAGCGTACCCTTGTGCCCGACTAAAGTGTGTTTGGTTAGTGAATACAGCGGATTCTAAGAGTGATAAGAAGTGCAACACGTACAGTCTGGGACACTTTTACAACTTTCAAAACCAATGATTGTCTACTAACCAGAAGGCACTGAAGGTAACTAACTAAGATACCAAACTTTGCAAACTTCAGCTGTTTCTCTTATCTATATGTTGTTATTTTAATAACAAAAGCTTCATATTAAGCTGTGCTTCTACCATAATTAAACATTAATAGACAGCTTCGGCATTATATGTGTGATTACAGGACTGAAAATGATTCATCATTAACCAAAAACGTTTTAGTATTTGGCCAATTGTGTCCAAAACCGTATAAAATGACCTGCTACTGGACATGTTGAAATAAAAATAAAATAACAGCTGTGATTTCACAGACTCCGAACAAAACATTACGGTCATATTAATTGAGATATTTTACCATTAGAAGCTTCACTTGTCGGGATTGCTTACATGTCAGCACAATTGCTGCCAGACATTTAGAAATAACAATATTAGCATACTGACCATTTTCTCTTAAGGAACCAAATATAAGAAAAACAGTACATAAATCTCTCTGCACCCAGTGACACAGTCGGTCCCCAGCTCAGGAAAATGATCCTTATTTAAATCTAGCATCCTACTGCAAAGGCACAGAGTGGGTGTTGAGCATATCCAACATACTGTTCATTGGAGTTCTTGTTCACGTAGATGAGGCAGATTTGTTTAATGGTAAAATTGTCTACGAGGAGCCTTATCTGCTTGACTGTTTCTGCTTCGAGTACATTCCGTCCTCCATGTCTTGAAAAATGATTTTTCAACAAAACAAGCACAGGTAATACAGGAAAGAAAAAGTCAAAGACGTGAAGATAAGCCCTATGAATACAATCTTTACGAAAAATCTCAAATACTGGGAAAACTGAAATTACACTTATTATACATATTCTTTTGTCAGGGGGACTTTCAGTTTGACATCACTGACTGTAAATTGTTCCATGAGACCAATACATTTTTACTGTGGAGGATCATGAGCATTCTGTTGTTTCATTTGTAGATCATTTGTAGATCGAATTCTGAAGTTAGATGCCATGCCTGCTCTTCTGGGAGGGTGGATGATGGGGAAAAGAGGAAAAAGGAGGAGGGGGACATGATGAAGGAATGGAAGGAGAAACAAAAGGCTGATGAGGAGGCCTGTGTCCATGTTGCAAAGTGTCACGTTGTTGCACAAATAACATTCAGGGGTCATTTCCGAAGAGATTTTGTGAGAAAATGCCAGATCTCAAAGCCTGCACCAATTTCTTTAGCCAACGTATCACCTTTATCTTTTTAGTTTAAATTCCAGCGGCTTCAATGGGGAGCTGTCACATAGCCATTAGCTGTCTGACTTCAATATGCACATCGATACATATTCAAACAGGTCTTTTCTGGTCTTCTTAGTAAAAGCTGTTGACCTTCTTGTTTGTTCAACCTGCTGTTGCATTTTCTCTCTCGATTATCGCTTGCTAAATGCAGTTTATTTGACTATACAAGCAAATGTAAAGCACATTTTTGTATTCAAATAAGTCCAGAAACAAGCAACTTGCACCCCTGCTGAAAGGCACCTTAGGGTCAGGGTAAAAATGTCAGTGTTTCCTTCACATTCTGCATTAAAACGATCCGTTAACTCAAATGTCGACACACAATCTTTTTTCAGACTGTGATTCAAACCATTTCCTCTGCCGCAGGATCGACTTGCTTCCATTTTAATTTTAACGTTTGTTTTGAATATATATCTTTGTATTTCACTCATTCACTCAGGACTTTTGTACCATATTTACACAGAGGTTAAAAATAATAACACAACATTCCCAAACCATGGTAGTAAGTACAAATGCTTTAAACAATAAGGCATTAAAAAGTCAGACAGCTATGTATATATTTGTGTAGCTGCGGCAGTGTTTCTTGCTCTCTCAAATGTGCTTACAGGCACCTCCAAGTGACGAGGGTAGAACTGGGTCCCATGCGTGAGAGGCTAAACTTCTCAAATGTGGGTCCCGAGCAGAAAGAGTGTGTACCTCTCTTTTTATCTACAGGTCTGCGACGATGACCGAGTCGTTGTACATCAGTGTGTCAGAATCAGCGAGCAGCGCCATTTGTGATGGGTGGTCCAGTTGTCCCATTCCTTTCTGGCAAATTTGTCCGTACAGCTGAATCTGCCCTCCACCGTTACCTGGCATGATGCAGTGGGAGAGCAGCGGCGTGTTGGCGTCATGGTTGGAGCCTGTGGTGGAGGGGACGCCGCTCACGTGCCCCGTGCTGGTGGAGCCGCTGGCACTGCTGGGTGAGCGGCTTTTAGGAGGGGGCAGGTGGTGCTGGATGACCCGGGTTGGTGGGATTGGTGGAGCAAAGTGGGCTGGAAAAGCAGCGTATCCTGGTGGGATGGGGTATCCATTGACAGGGATAAAGCGCTGGTGGGTTTGCGTCACAGCCATTGGCGCCCAGGCTTGCATCGGGGCCATCTGACCCTGCGAGGGGATAGCCTGGGCCTGGTAGAGGTACCCAGCAGCCGCGGCAGCAGCGTAGCGGGGATTGCTGAGGTTGCTGACGGGGCTGGCACTGAGCGAGGTGGTCTGGGTGGTGGCGTTGCCTCCGCCCCCAGAGGGCGTGCTGGAGCTGGCATGGGATGAATGCCCCTCCCAGGCCCGCAGGCGAGCATGGATTTCTTTGAAGCGCGTCCGACGTGCTGGTCCCTCCTGCCAGCATTCAGCCATCATGCCATAAAACCTGAGAGACAACAAAGTTAGTTAAAACTAATCATTTAAAGCAAGCTTAAGTTCATAAAGTCATTTAAAAAATAATAATCTTCGAGATGGTGAATGCATACTTTGTTATATTATATATTAATATAACTGTACAAAACGTGTAAATGCTAATAGTAAATTTATTAAGTTGTGCAATATTGTTTTACTTTATATTCTGTCAGTGGTGACCCTCGTACAGCTAAATGTAACGTTTTGGTTCCACCCACCATAAGTTTGTCAATTAAAAGTTAAATTATACATTTTTCAGGACTGATTTGCTTGAGTAGGTTGAATATGGTTGATTTTTGGGAATCAATGTTGTTTAAATTAAGAATTCAAAAAAGCCATTCCTTTGGCCTAGAAACACAACAAAGGGCTATTAAAAGGAAACACACAATGAAAATGTGTTGCCCCCACATCCCCCATTGTTGATCTAACTTCAGAACAAGGAGAAGATTCGGTATAGACTGTATAACCTTCTCATCATTACTTCACAGCAACATTAACCTGAACATACCTTGGCGGACAGTCCTCGGGACAGGGCAGCAGCTGCCTCTTTCTCACCATCTCCATCACTTCCTGGTTGGAGAAGCCGTAATAGGGCTGCAGCCCATAGCTGAAGATCTCCCACAAAACCACTCCGAATGACCAGATGTCCGAGTCTGTGCTGAATTTGCCGTAGGTAATGGCCTCGGGGGGCATCCAGCGGATGGGGAGGAGAGTTTTGGGCTGCAAACAGAAGTAGTCCGAGGAGTAGATCCCTCGGGAGAGACCCAGGTCGGAGATCTTGATGTGGAGCTGCTCACCCACTAGAATGTTACGAGCGGCAAGGTCTTTGTGGGTGTAAAAGTGGCAGGCCAAGTACTCCATACCAGCAGCCACCTAGGTTTGAATAATAATAATAATAATAAGGAAAACAATGATTTTTGAGAAAGTGTGTGTATAATAGAGTATAAGATAAGGATAGGCAAGAGACTTTTTATTGTCCAAGTTGGCATAATACAACATTAGTTTGGTAACTGTTAAGGATCAGCAGCAAAAGAACAAGATAAAAATAAAAACAAGTTCATAAAATATAGTTATAAAAAGGTAATGCAAAACAAGTAAGATGTGTATAATGGAGTGCTGACAAAATACTGTATGTCCCGCACATAGTAAGGTGGAAAGAGAGAACAGGATATCAAAGAGAGAAGACAAACTGAAGAGCTAAATCAATAAATCAGCAATCTGTCAATCTCTTACTTGTATATGAAATAGGATTGTAGCTGAAATAATTTAGAGCACTGTCAATACACACCTGTATGGACATATGTAGGAAGTCTCCATGATCCAGGCTGGACTTCACAGTGCCGTCCTCATCGCTGCTGCATCCAACATCAGAGTGTGGGGAACGCATGATGAGGAACTCGTGGAGGTCGCCTTGGGGCAAAAACTCAAACAGCATACAGACAGGCTGCTCCTGGATCACCACGCCCAGCAGGCACACCACGTTCGGGTGCTGCAGCTCCGTCAGCACTGCGACCTCCTGATGTGGAAACATAACAAGTATTAGTGAAGTATAAAACAAATGAAATAAAAGAATTGATATGCTCATGGGAGTATGAACACTTAAATTAACACTCAAGCTTTCTTTTTTTTAAGGCCTTAAAGATGACCTTAAGAGGTTGGATGGAGTCTATCAAACTCAAAAGACAGATTTTTTTATGTCGTACTTTAATGTTGACAGTTCAGGTTTTTCTCACTTTTTGAGGATGGAAAGGGAGAATTATGTTTTTACAAGTCATCTGTGTAAATTCAATCCAAGAAGCTAAATCCATCCAGACATCCCAACAGTTTATTTTTGCAACTATTTCAAGCATTAAAAGTCTTTTTTAGCAACACAGTCTGGCCATCGCCCACCACGTTTACCTTCTGTGGAAATATAACACGTCATGCTTCAAATCTTGTGGGATGAGAGATATCTCTACAGGAAAAGTAGTCCCACATATTTTTTAAAACAGTAGATTGTTTTTGTACCACATCAACACACAATTGCCAGTTAGAAGCAAGTCTTTTAAAATGACTAACTGTTGAGCGTGAGATGTCTTATACAAGTCACACATGGTTGATAATTGCATCCGCAATAATATGCATGTGTAAATGTTTGAGCTATTTTTAAAGCTTGGGGTGGGATCTACTCCGTACCTGTTGGAAGTCAGCCCACAGCTGGACATTGGAGACATCCTTCAGGGTTTTTATGGCCACGAGGTGGGCCTGGTCCATGCCCGGCAGATACAAGTGTCCCTTGTAGATCTTCCCTAGAGAGCACTCTCCGAGCTCCTCCATGAAACGCACAGCCGACAGGGGAAGCTCTTTGGCCTTACTCTGCAGAGAGAAGAACAGGGGTCGGAAACAAGTTAGAACAGAGGGAAAAGAGATGTGAAAGTAAATATATGATAAATATTTTCTTTGTACTCTTTCCCACCATTATCCTTGCATGACAAATTGAAATGATGACTTGATGTTTACATTTGTGCTCCTAAATCGATGCAGGCAACCTGCCTAATATAACATTACATATGTCTTTGAGATGTAAAAAAATAAAGTATAGCCCAGAGAGTTCATATTTGTCATTTCAGACTCAATCCATTACGTCAGCTACTAATGACTCCCCTTGAGTCTTTGAAAAGCATTGTGGGAAGATTGTGAAATCTGGCAACACGTTTCAGGTTAAAAATGTAATTTAATTGACAGGTCAGCAGCTTTAAGAAAGGCTCAGCAATGAAGTATCTTTCCAGTACAACTGTGAGTCAGCTGCAGAAAAATAAATCTGTAACTCTGTAACATTTTAGTCTTTTGTTCAGGTGTCCAGTTGATCTTAGAAATAGGGGGGATTTGTTTTATGTGTGTGTGTGTGTGAGTGTGAGTGTGTGTGTGTGTGTGTGTGTGTGTGTGTGTGTGTGTGTGTGTGTGTGTGTGTGTGTGTGTGTGTGTGTGTGTGTGTGTGTGAGGCAAAGTTGGCAGAGATTTTCAAAATCCAGGAACTCTACGATGAATAATGAAATTCCTCTGTGAGCAGGACAGACATACAGGCCTGTATGAGCTCTGAGGGGGGGCGGCGTGTGTGAGTGTGTGTGTGTGTGTATGAGTGTGTGGGTAAGAGTGAGAGGAGCCTGCTGATGTTATGAGAGACACAGATGTTTTTAGTTATGGGTTTGTTTCACCCCGTCTTTCCTCCCCACACCCAAACCTTCAGATCTTCCTCACACCGACGCAAGTTTGTTTGTGTGTGTGTTTACTGTGTGTCTAAATGGATTGTCATGGGGGAATGGCCCCTGGGTGACCCTGCTGCAAAGTTGGCTGGGTAGCAGCCTAACCCAAGACAAGGTTGTTGATAAAAGGGAGAAGTGAGACAGTCAACTTGGCAATAAATGACAGTATAATTAGAGATGTTCCCATTCCTTATAAAAAGGTTTTTAAAAAGGAAGAAATTACATTCAATATATATACAATTGACTTTTAAGGTTATGGCATTAGACACCTAGACATAAATAAATAGGCTTGAAAAACAGGTGAGGACTGCACTAAAAGATTTTCTTCTGCCTTTGAAATCCTTATATGGATGGTAATGCGATCTAATATGTGTGAACCATATTTCAGGCCCTAGTTGTCCATGAAGAACATTTGAAATGTACTGTATAATTCCATTACTGCATGGTTGTCATCCTGAAAAACGTTCTCTCATCTCTCGTAGCCTTGACTCTTTGCAGATACGAGGCCCTCATCTAAACACAGCGAGGAGAGACTCCCTTTTTAAGGCTGTGGAACCTTTGTTCCATTGCAAAAAAAACAAATAAACCACAGATATAATGGCTTCTGACACATCTGTGATATCTTGCAGTTCTTTCTACAGCTGTTGATGGTAATATTATACGCATTACCTTGAGCATCAACTCTGTAATGCACAAACGGACATGCTGTCTTGATAACCACTCTCTCATACCACCACATAATTATGTTGAAAAAGATAAATAAGTGATATGACTGAGTGTGCAACCTTGAAAGAAATATGATACAGTTCTTAATGTGAGCTACGTGTTGGCTGGCAGAGTGGGGATAGAGGATCTGCATTACAAAGAGGTTTTGTGACTGAGGGAGGGGATGAAGGAGGGGGTGACGGATGAAAGAGAGGTCCTAAGGTAAAGCGATTGAGGGAGAGACAGAAATGGAGCAACAAAGAGAGATGGATGAAGTGAGAAGTGGAAAAAGAGACAGTGGGATAGAAATAAACAGAGAGGAAAAGAGCTGCAGCTGAACATTCCTGGACCTGCTGAGCTCTGATGATAGAGATCTGAAGCTTTGCATGAGACAGGTCACACACACACACACACACACACACACACACACACACACACACACACACACACACACACACACACACACACACACACACACACCCAGCATGTTGGGACGTGTCCCAGTTGACACACAGAGGGGGATTTGCCAGTATTTTGACTCCTTCCTTAGTCTGCTCTCATGACAGAGTCAGCTAAAGAGAACTGGGTCTAACAATGCTGTGTGAGTAAATAAAAGTGTGTTTTTTGCAGTACTTTACTTCTTTACCTGGTTAAATAAAGGATATATATTTACTTGTGCTTTTCAATAAGTAGGGCATGCTTGAGTGAGATGAGGCCGGTAAGATTTAAGTTTAAACCTCTGATATATTCAGGAAAAGTGACAGAAAGGCAACAGAGAGATGGAGGATTTAGATGTCACTGGTATTATGTGCAGAGCAAAACTTATAATATAAGCATTTGTTAATTTAAGTATTTTTTTCCCCAGTGTTATGAAAACATTGCAGGAGAGTTGAAGGCATATAAAGAAAATGGGGACGGAAAACTCAACGCAGCACCAACAGTTTCATGTGTCGTGAAGGCTCTACCTTTGGTTTGTATGCCGTTGTGAGCATGGACATCTCTACGTTTTGTCCCCGGACAGGTTTGGGTTGGCGGGGGGCCGGAGGCGTGGGGGACTTCTGGTTGTTGCGGCACACACATATAAAGAAGAATAGCAAGGCGATGGCTAAGGGGATCGCCACACTGGGAACCAGGATGTACAAGATCTCCATGTTGCCGCCACTAGACTTGTCTTTATGGTCTATACGGATGAAAAGAAAGAGGAAAAGAGTGAGGATTAATATCATATGTATGGCCTATTGTATGATTGGGCAATTTAATGTGATAAAAGGTCTCTGACATCACTTTTGTGTAAATCACAGCCAAATAATGTCAAAATACACTTTTCATATGAAGAAAACATATTTTTGTATATTCAGAATCTCAATAGTACATATTTAAACATATTCTAGTCTCTTACCACAGACGGCTATGTCACACATCTCCAAGCGGACCCCTTCGTCCAGCGTGAAGCACCAGGGGGCTTCCAGTTTGTTGCCGGGGTTACGGCAGTACGAGTGTCCTCCGTTGAGCTCGGCGTAGCGGACGGCCAGGTAGGTGTGGCTGTGAGGGTACTGGGAGTTCCAGGGCTGACACTGACGCCCGGACTTGGTCTTACTGACGGTCCCTCTGTAGTCCGCCCCGCTGTTGTTGTAACACTTGTGATCTGAGGGAGAGAAAGGCGTGGTTTGAGTGAATGGGTCTCACTGATTAAACTCTATTTGGGCTGGCTGCTCATGAGCCAAGCCTCAATCAACCCCTGGCCTTACATTTCTTTCCTTTGGTCATCAATATCTTCTTTCAAAGATACAAACACAATATGTTATATGTAAAAACTTTAACCTGGAAACCAATAAAAAGGTGATCGCTAGTAATTTCACAAAGAGTTGTGTGTCGGAGTGTATTGTTTTTTTTTATGTTAGAATTGTTTTTGCCATCTTTACAATTACATTTTTTTTTTTGAGGGAATCTTTTGTACATTAGTTGCTGAATAGATTTGTCAAGACAACAGAGATTGATTGGCAAACAAATCAAATTCGATAAACAATTAAAAGTTTGAGTAATTTTTTTAATGAGCAAAAATGCAAAAAATGTGGAGATTCAAGATTATTAAATTAAATATATATTTTTTTAAATACAAATGTATTTTAAATAGTTACATAATATATTAAACATCTTTCAGTGTTGGAATAATTGTAAATTGCAGTCCTTACTTACTTTTTAAAACATCTCCTGTAAGCAGTTACAATAGAGTCCACAGTGATGCCTCTACTTATATAACCATTGTGGAATAGCCTCCCAACTGAGATACAGGATTGTCCCACTTTCAATAGTTTTAGTGGTCAACTTAAAGAATGGTTGAGCAACTAACAGACGTGCAATCACCGCTAAATGCACTTTTATACAGGGGTATCTCCGCTTGCACTTTATGTAGCACTTTTATCTTATCTTGCACTTTATATGTCGTAGCTGCTACATTGTACTGCCATGTGGTAAATGCTTGTATGCTGCTCATGCTCTTTCTGCATATCATGTATTTATTTTTGCTATGTATATAAAATGTCATGTTCTTATATGTTGTATGTGACGGGACTACGGATGGAAATGAGCTCAAAGCTAAAATCCGGTTCATTTACACTTGTAAGCATTATTTTGTTTTAAAGTGTCATCAATGTGCACTGTCCCGGTTCAAATAAAAGATTAAATAAAAAAATGAAATAATTAAAAGTTGAACATGTCTTACTCTTGTTTATGGGCTCGGCCATTGGGATGCCGATCCTCAGACAGTTTCCGGCCTCTGGGCTGTCGAAGGCCGCCAGGTCCTCGCAGTTAGGGAGCTTCAGTCTCTTCAGGATGATGGGGTTAGAGCGGGCGATAATGTACTCTGTCTTACACAAGTCGTTCTCCAGGATCTCACACTCGTCTTTACAAAGGTCCCGGGGTTTGTCCGTTCCAGTGCTGCGGTCGCACGTCGGGAAGGCAAAGTGACAAAGAGACGGGATAGCAAACAGAGAGCAACGATCAGACAAATGGTTGGACGTCCCGATCATGGTGAAGGCCGCTGTAAAGAGGGGAGGAGGGTTGGTTACAGAATAGAACTAAAACACTCACATACTTCTTTTAAACACACGATTATAAGTCCATAACTCACAATTCAAAACATACATATCATTCATTTTACAAATACTTTCATTGATTCTTTCCTACATCAATCAAAAGACACAAAAAAGACTCTCTTGAGCACCTAAACACATGAATGATCAAAGGGGAAGACTGACACTAAAAGCTGCAGCAGTAAATGTATGATTCATAGTCATACTGTATGGTTATTGCAAACATCTGCTTCCCTGTGGTTGTGATTATCAGTAAAGCAGCACTGTGGGGGTTGAAGGAGAAGACATGCGATTAAAAAGTATACAAAATCAAGATCATTATATATTATAATATATTTAAGATGGTAAATAGCTACAGAATTTGGATGTTATGGGTTTGATTAACAATGTTACTCTACTCTTATTAGATGCAGATGTACGGATGTAATGAATAACACACAAATAAAACTGACCTCTGAGGACATGTGCACACGAACACACAAAACAAAAATACAGACAGGCATTTTTAGTTTGTGGAACATTTGGGCTCCAGACAGAGCCCGACCTGGCTGAACTTCCTTTGAACTCCAAAGTGACGTCCTGTTTTTTCCTACAGCATACAGGACTAATATAGGTTACCTTCTAAACAGTCTTAAATCGCAGATGGTTCTCATTGATTTAGTGTCTGCCAAGGAGGCAGCTCTAATAAGGTAACGTACAAGGTAAACATATTGTTTGTGAGCAGAATTTGACTACTAGTCAAGACACAACTGCTAAATGACGGTTGACCCAGTGAACCTGGCCCAATGAAAGCTGGCTGTCACTTTTTCCTGTCAGACACAAAATGCCTGAGAAGAACTAGTTTGTTCTTTAAAAATGCTTTGCTAATCTTGCAGCATATATGTAAGAGATTGTCTTTAAATATACAATCTATAATGAATGTTTAAGTCTTATGTTAATGTGACCAAGTTGTGTTTGAAACCGCTGTGATTATTTGAGTTACACTTCAGAAAAAGAACATTTAGTCTGAAGTTGCACTAAGACAAAAAGTGTTGAGGAAGAAAATGTAAAGAAAATAGATGTTATTTGCTGTTAAGTTAGTTAAACCGACTTTACAAGGCGGCTGTTTCTCACCTGTGATCTGTGTCTCGATCTCTCCCTGCATCTGCAACGAGTCGACGAAGATACTGCGGTTACCTATAAAGCGGGCACAGGCTATCCCTCTATACGGCTGGCAGAATCCCTCTTCATCAAAATCATCCCTGAGACATTCAGAAAAGACAAATTAGACAATGTAAATATTGTTAAGAGATATCACAACAGTTCAAATACATACAGTTTGTGAAGCAAGTGGATTTGTGAAGCAGAAAGACTCACAGATTTCAAAATGTGCTGCAATACATAGACATCCCAAAAGAGGGCACTATATGTTTGAATAATGCATGCAAACCACTAGTTGCACTTCAGTGAAAGGAAAAGGCTGATTCTCATTGCTGGTCCTAAACCAAGAAGGAGATCTCCCTTTGCTAAAGACAATTCACATTCATGTCAAAGGCAGGAATTTCAAAACCAACAAACACACACCCGATTCACAGCACAGATGTAACTCGCATTAGGAATTATTATTTGGCTTGTTGACTTTATTCTTGTTGATGGCAGAAGGATGTCATTGAGCCCTAAGCTGAAACACATGCAGAGAGAGAGAAAGAAAGAGAGAGATGGTGTGGGAGTTGATGATCATGTTTTCACGACTTTTACTTTATAATTTGTTTCCGTCCATTTAAAAATATCTACATGTCAATCTTAGCTCTTGCCTTTGATCTCTCCCCTCTTTTTACCACACACAAACACACACACACACACACACACACACACACACACACACACGCACACACGCACACACGCGCACACGCACACAGGCGATTCGCTCAGTCTGAGATTACTCTGTCATGTGATTTAAATTGTGCCATATGGAGACTTTAAATCCAGGCATAACCACAATATACAAGGGAGTGCATGATGCCACTGCACACACTCACACAAAAACCAGGCACAATAGAACCATATTGTAACTATTGGCTGATTAAAAGTACATCCTCATGTGTAACACACTAGCCTACTGCTGCATACAAACAGAAGCACTCCATTTGTTACTGATCAGACCGTGCCATTTTGGGATAAACGTAATACATTTAAATATAAAGTGGATGTTAGCTGTCTTCAGAGTAATGCTACCAAAAATATTCACCATATACTTGGACTCTTTGGGTATTACTGTTCAATATTACTACAATGATTTACAACTTTGTTTAGCTACCTAAAATGAAGTGAACAATATTCGCCTTACTTCATTTAGACAATAATTTTCTAAATGATCCCATTTTGCGAAAACATCTCTTCCTTTTACTTTGTGTTTAGCTGTAAAGTAGAGCATCATAGGCTTGCTTCTGCATTATCATCCCACCATGTAAGACTTTGTTTGTTGACAAGAGCCAGGTAAGTTTATGAGGGATGTAACAGCGTACAAATTACACTAATTATGCCACAAACTAAAAACAGCACTTAAAGAGTTTTATAGATGCAAAGCTTTAAAGATGCAACTGAAACAAGGTGACATACATGGATGCACACACACGCAAACATGAACAAACATCCTTTTGTGCACACACTCATAAAACATAACCTTGGTAAGGCCAAGAGTGTGTTCAGTTTGGTGTGAGTCTGGGGTCACTAAGTTCCCTCTCTCTGAGGAGTGTTAAGTGACTGAAAGGCCAAGGTCAGCTCTCTCCCTCTGCCCCCCGTCTGTACAGATTTAAATGGGTTTTCCAGACATGGACACACACACGCACCGTGCACACACATAAGCATTTAATAGTGCCTTTGGTCTGCATACTGCCGATTCCAGGGAGATATAGTAACATTACATTTAAAACGTAATACAGGTTATAGCCGATTTCATTCTTGAAATATGTAATTTCCTACTAAAATGTGGAAATCAGTAATAATGAGTTCATGTTGCGGTGTTCCTGCAGACAGCTTAGCACCCCTTCGTCAAGCCACGAACTCACAAATGGCTATATCTTCAGATATTTTCCTTTGGCAAAAAGCTCCATCTGTTTATGTGAAAATCACGTCTGGCATTAAAGCTGTAAGAGGAGAGCCTGGTAATAAAAAGCTGCCATTATGGAAATGGGTTGAATCCTTGAGGAATTGATGATTGATTGGGATTTAACCGTTCTGAATGTTATCAGAATACCTTTATTTGCCCCATAGATGGGAAATCTACATTGTTAGAGCGATTAAAAGGGCCAAAAGTAGATTAATACTAATCAAGAAGCATGCAGAAAAATAAAGATAAAAGTAGAAATAACATAGTTAACAATTTAAGTGTAGCATTTTTAAAGTTGTAGATAGCAGCCAGATAATAGCCTTAAAGGTGGAAGCATAAACATGTATTTACAGATTTATTGCAGAAGTTCGTCCTTCCTAACTAAAAGGAAAGACCTGTGATATTTCTCTGTGAGACAGCACGTGTGCAGCAGCCTGTCGCTGAAGTAGCTGCACAGTGCAGCAAACAGGGTGTCCTGGGGGGGGGGTAGATGGCTATGCTCTTGTTTTGAAGAAATGAATTTAGATTCTAAAAAGTGGGTT
>NW_011367078.1:287481-326959 GCF_000735185.1 Notothenia coriiceps
GGGGTGGGACACATTGTCCAGCAGGGAGGACAGGCTGCCATTCTCCTGTCTCCCACCTCTCCAACAGTGTCCAGAGGACTCCCCAGGACAGAGTTGTCCTTCTTTATCAGAACCAGAATATGGAAATCCAGTTTAGAGCATGAGAGAAAAAAAACTCAAGGATCCAAAGTGAGGCTGGAGTGTGTCCAGGCAGCAGAGAGGTTAGTTTGGTTGTGCGTCACAGAGGATGGTGGACACACACATCCTCACTAACATCAAGCCACACACAGACAAGTAAATGACAAGGGAGAGCAGACAATCTGCCACAATGCAGCCTGATCCCCACAGGCAAATTACAACTCTGGCCAGTCAGAACAGCCTCAACAGTACCAGCTCAGCCCAAATCCAAAAACCCTCTGCACTGCTTTCTATATTTTAAATTATTTCATTCAAGGCGATTTGGATTGAAAGCCGTGTCTAAGAGGCATATAAAAGTGTCTGTATCCTGTCCAGTGCAGCAGGAACTACTTATATCTAAATAGGGGAATGGGTAAGAAAGACAGATTTACAACACCGTAATCGCAGTGGGACATCCGAGGTATTTCCGAAAATCTTTCCTTTGTATTTTGAGCCCTTGTGTATCCATTTGTTTTTCTGTGTTTGTGTGTCAGTGTGTGTGTAAGCTATCCCAGGCAGGGAGAGCCAAGTGCGGTTGCTATTTGTGTAAACAGTGGATGGCTGTTCAGGCCTTTTATTTTACACACCAACGCCACGGGCCCTCTGTGTAATGTTTTATAATAGGTAATTACAAGGAGAGGCTTTTCTTTCCAAGACTCGATATATAACCCAGATCTAAACAGAAAGGCGAGCCTCACCACAGAACCTAAACAAGGTATTGAGGACATTGAGCCATTGTAAAATTAAAAATGTTCCAACATCATTATTTATTCATGGAAGCGCTTGCTTAGAAGCCATGCTCTTTTTCCAGCACCACACTGATTCACATCCATATGGTTGCATACATTCACACCTGGGCGGTGCCAGAGTGGTGAAAGACAGACTGCAGCTCCCTTTCAATGCCTGCTGGGTTGGAAAGATGTGAGCTAGCAAGCCAGCAGAAAAAGTTAAACATTATTTAAAGTGGAATTATGAACTCAAGTCTTCCTGATTTGATTATTTAAATAAAGGAAGAATGGGAAGTAGTATAACATGGATAAACTGCTCACATCCACGTACATACATAAATAATATACATCTATGTTTCCTATCACTGTGGGTGTTACTAGGTATTTATTGAAATATATCAGCAAGGCACCAACAGAAAAGTATACATGAACACGTAACTATTTATAACTATATAAAGTATACATAAAAAAACTAAAAATCTTTAGCACATGCTATGTTTATTCCACAATAAAATGACTGCATTGTTAGGTCTATACTTTGCTTCATGTTTTGATTATGGAACAAGTCTTTAGGCCTTCTGCATGTAAACTTGGGTATTTCTTATCAAGGAGCTGTGGGCTGGGATGACAGATTTGTGTTGATTTTTGAAGTAGAGGGGATGTGAAACTCAACGCTATGTGTTGGAGGGGGTTTACAAAGGATGAGATTCTGAGGGTAAGGAGGCGAGGGGAGGAACCTGATGACATGTTAGATGTCAGGGTTTCAGTGCTGGAGCTGCTGAGGGTGCTGAGTGAAAAGGGGATGAGCTGCCAGCAGCGTGGGGCCACAGCTGGATCCTGACTGGGGATGCCCCCTCAGCTTGTACTATATGCATTTTCTTTTAAAAACATACACACCCTTAAATGACTTAAATAAGTATATGCATGTATATGCATTTGTGATTTTAAAAGGACTATACCGGTGTTGTTGCGAGTAGCAGCTATTAAACTGAAAGTTGTTGGGTAAAATGTACTGTAACATTTTGTGCATGATACTTTTTATGTTACAAGATATGATTTTGTATTATGGTTTTTAATAATACCCTCTAAGGATAGAGGGTGTCTTTTTTTCTGACACTGATATTCTGAACAATCTGTGCTGTTGTATTAGCTGTAAAGTGTCTCTACTGTAGGCTATTTTTATTATATGTACAGCACTTTGGCTCGACCAAAAATCGTTTATAAATATGCTATATAAATAAAACTTGATTTGATTTTTAAGGAATCCTTATTAAGATCTTGTCAGAGGAAAATCCTGGAAATTACTGCTTCTTCTAACTTCTAAAACAAACCAGCATGACTGAAATACGGTATATGGCTAAAATGTGCAAAACCACCGGTATACTTCTTTAGTAGTCTTATTCTTATTAGATACATTTTAAGGTTATTATAAGGCATTTGTTTAATATTTTTAAATGGATATGTTTTTGAGCTCAGTGAGTCAAAGAGATGCTGCACTGAGAGTTTGTGAACATGTGAATGGTGTTGGGATTAGATGTTTGTGTGTACTTAAAAGGAAAGTGTCCAACTAAAAATCAAAGACACCTGTGGGCCTGGAAAGGATTAGATGGACATGAGAGTATTGAGGGGGAGAAAACAATGGACGATCGTGCGATCGCTGCTCTCGAGGGACTGCATTTCCTGCCACAGATCATAGAAAAAAGATGAGAAAACAAAACCTATTGTTGGCTGTTTACAACTACAAAAAGAAACACAGAATTATTACTCAGCAAAACATGAATGTTGCAAAAGTATTATAGTTTGATGGATGCAATAGTGGTGAAATATATACTGATGTGTGACTGTGGCTGCGAGGGAGTGCGGTCTTCTTTCAACCAGAAGGTTGTTACTAGGTACGACTATGGGTATTTTCTTAGTTTTGGGGAAAACTTTGACAGTCTTTTAATGTTTCTTTTATTATCTTTTCTTTTGAATGACTGTTTTTAAATGCCTTTGTCTGAAGGTATTTCATTTTTGTAAAGCACCTTGAATTGCCTTGTGTTGAAAGGTGCTATATAAATTAACTTGCCTTGCCTATATAAGTGCAGTCCATTTACCATGTTTTGGAACAGCCAACAATGAATGGTGGGCAGCGATTGATGTGTTGCACTCTTTATACTTGTGACAGTGTAATTTAGTTATCATAGGAGAGTTTTAGAATGCACGTGTGACTGCAGAGTTTAATGATCTCTTCACTGACATGGAGCCAAAAAGGCCACCAGCAGCAAAGGTTGACTGGTGTCTGTGGACTGGGCGCTTTATTAGGATACAAAGAAGAAAGAACGAGCTCTCCTGGGTCCTCGTGTTACTGCCGCTCACTGACGGCAACAACAGAGGCTTCTGTCAGAGAGGAGGACCAAGTGATTCAGAGCGTATCGAAAGAGGAAGTAAACTAGAAGAGACATAAGAGACGATGTTGAGAGGACAAGATGGATGGAATTGGGTTGGGAGGTTTTTCTCTTAAAGAGGACCTATCATGCAAAATGCACTTTACACATATTATGTATGTATAAAAGACATCACATATTATGTGTCCCCGGTGTTCCAGGGAACTCACCAAGTGTCAGAAAACACAACCCTCTCTCTTTTCCTCCATACCCAAATCTCTAAAAACAGGGCTGCTACGGATTTGATACATGTGGATTTTTGATTTGCACCTCTATGACGTAATAGAGGTGCACTCCGCCTGATTGGTCAACTCTCCACCTATCAGGGGAATGAGAGGGAGGGCCACGGCCATAGAGAACCGCAGTGACGCGTCGTAAAACCCGGAAGTAAACTTCTTCCGGTTCCTTCGCGAAAAACCAATGCAAATTCTCCATAGGATTTTGGAAAATAGCTCGAAATAAGGTCTGTGGTTGACACACATTTAAGAGAGGGATCACGTTTTGTTCAGCCGGATAATCTCCACATGTCAACCCTACTTTTATAATTTTTGAATCATAAATCTAGTCGCCAAAAGCGAAATGCTAACGTTATGCTATAAACGAACTACAAGCCAGTACAGCAGCAGGGTCGCACGACTTCAACGTCACGCCAACTTAAGATCGTTTCAACTGACTTGCACTGAAACTGCACTTTGAACACTTTAAATATATTAACATTTTAAACTGTATACCCCGATTATCTAGGCCCTTTTTGTTTAATGTATACCACGTTTATCTAGGCCCTTTTTGTTTTATGTATACATGTCACACTGTGGGAAACGATATTTCAATATTTCTGGATGTATAACACATGTAGAATTTTTGACAATAAAGCTGAATTTGACTTTCGCGTGCTTGCATATTTTAACAAAGCTTTTCATTTTAGCCACACTGAATTTAANNGAGCGCCCACCGTCGGTGTCCGAAGCGTACTTTGAACGAACAAGATAGCAAAGGCCGGGGTTACAAAAGGGTTCCTCTCATACCTAAGCACGGTACTCCATTCGACTGCAATGTAAAAAACAGGTACAGTGCCACTTTACATTTATTACCCATCACTTGACACTAGCGGCAATATCTCTACCGCGACGACTTTTCTGGCTTGTATTCATTTCCTATTACTTATTGTAGGATCATATTTGGAACCGTATTGATCAATCGCGATTGCAATCGATTGCAATCGGTTGCTTTGATTGACGCTCATTGAACCTTTTGTGACCCCATTTTAATTAAGATATTAAACGATTTTGATGACCACAATTTTTGCTGTTAAGTTTTTATGTCTAAATTACAGTCTACTATACTATATGTCCTATGATTTCCTAAGTACGTAAACACTAGAACAAGAAGTTCGTCTCTTGTGCTACCCCCTTTAGTTTGAATCGCCCAGATCAAAATGACACAAAGCCAGCAATTACTAGCGGATGTATGCCGGAGTGTTAAAGACATCCAGGATAAGTCGGTAAGCCATTGTTGGTAGCAAAAAGTCTGTGCATTATTTGAGAAGGATTTTTTAGGGTCACCCGTAGACGGACTACATAAATTACAGCATCTTGTTTTGCAGTTAAATGGAGAGAATTTAACAGGTTGGTGACTAGAAATAAAGCTCGATAAAAGGTTTTGGGATACCTTTTTTACGTAAACGAAACACTCCTTCCCTATTGGCCTTCACGATTTTTACAGATTGAATAGCAGGCCCAAAATGCTGCGCAGGTGACGCCAAGAGATAAAAACAGATATAATTCCGGAAGGCCAAGGTGTGACTCCTGCGTATGCCGATTTGCGGTATCCTAATTCGCGTTAGCGTTTTTTCGAAGGCCGAGTGTGCCGTTACAAGTTGGCGCTATCCACAGACAGGTGTGCTACTGTCGAGGCCAAATCGAGGACTTCGGCGACCTCTTCGACGAATCATGTATATGACTCTCGGACATCGCAGCGCGAACATGCAGGAGGGTGTTTTCGTCGCTTCTTCGTACCAAGCTACCACGGGAAGACACAATAAAGAGGGACCACCCCCGATCCCTTGCGGAACCATTGCGTAGCTAACTAGTAGCGCTAGCTTTAGCTAACGTTAGCCAACGAAACGAACTGCCGAGTAAAATTGGAAAACACTGGTAATTAATTATTCTATAATTTGTAAAACTACGGTGTTAAAAACGACAATTTCAAAAATACAGATTCTAATGGTCAGATATAGATATACAGATACTAAAGACAGGCAGGTACTTGCTTTTAAGCAGAACACAGGGGAAAACAAACTTAGCGGGAGTGTTTACGTGTTCGGCGTAATGACGTAAAACGGCCTCGACAATTTCTGTAGTCCTATTCAGCCATTCGGTAACAACCATCGTTTTTCAGACACGTAAACTCTTCAAAAATCCCCAGTGGGGTCACTGCTGATGTATTTAATGTCGTAGAACAAAACGTCAATTACCTCTTAAATTTGTGTCAACCACAGACCTTATTTCGAGCTATTTTCCAAAACCCTATGGAAAAAATGCATTGCTTTTTGAGGAAGGAACCGGAAGTGCTAAAAATGCTAACTTACTTCCGGGTTTTACGACGCGTCACTGCGGCTCTCTATTGCCCAACCTGTAATTCGCATATCTGTCGGCAGGCTACATTTCCTCAGTCACATCTGTGGTTTTGCCTGCTCTTGCCAGGATGTCTAATAGAGATAGCTATTGCGTTGTTGTTGGCTGCAATAATCGTGACAAGGACAAAACACTGCATGCACTGCCTTCTCTGGAAAAAGAAAATAATCTGTGGCTAGAGTTCATTTTCCAGGGAAATGTGCCAGAAGACTCCAGCAGTTTTCTGCGTGTGTGTTTGACACATTTGACCACAGACTTGTTTACGAACTTCACTCAAGTCACTCAAGGATTTTCCTCCAGACTAAGGCTAAAACCGGGATCAATACCCACCATCCGGGACCAGGCCAGTGAGGCCACATCCAATGTTGAAGCTGTAAGTTTTTATTTAGCGGTGTTTTTCCTGATAAAGCTATCTCTAGCTTGTAGCATGTAGCGTCGCCGTATAAATGTAGCCTCAAACCCAAAACAGTAATCGGTTAGTAGGTCTTTATATGTTTTTGTAACATTTTATTTTATTTTGTATGCTCCGCAGTCTTTGATTTTATTTGAATTATCAGGTAATTGCTAACATGTTCAGACATACTGCCGTAATGGCGATTTGTGTGAAGGCTGTAAAGCTACGCTATTGGATAACACAATTATTTATTCTCCTATTTATTAGTATTTTGTATCCTCTAAAATCATATTGAGTAAGTAATAATAACAAACGTAATCTTCTTTAGCTAAGGTTCGATTTTTGCAGCGTTATATGTACAAGCTTTTGTGATTGTAGTCTGTAAGAATGATCAGATGTCATGACATTCAGCCCGGCAATCCCTCACTCTCCCTCTCCGTGTCAATTCTATATGCAAACTTTTCTTGTTTCTGCCGCTGCGTGGCATGTTGTAACAACGTGGAATTAGCAGAATAGGCTATTGTATTGTTTAACTCACACCTGTTGCTCTCGATGTAATTTAGCTGATAAAAGGAGGCTAATAAAAGCCTCACGCGTGGCGTTTCACTGTCAAGGGGTGCGATATAGCGTGTATGTAATTACATTACAAATACTGACTCGAGCCCCACCACTGTATGGGTTAGCCTTACCATAGACTACCCAACAAAAATACTCTGGCGCCGCCACTGTACGCTAATGAGACATGCCGTTTTTTGCAGCGTCATATGTACAAGCTTTTGTGTGTTTACTTGTTTGCGCACATGAATATAAATGGGTGTGTGTGTGCACGACTGTTAGGATACAACAATGTGTGTGCCAGGGGGTAGACACACCACGAGTAAAACGGAGCTAACGCCACGTTAGTTTGTTGTTAACGGGGCCTTACCTCCAGCAACAGGCTAATTAGTGGCTAGCAGTTTTAGCCCCCATCTTTTGGGATTTCAGACTATAATTATGCAAATAGTATTTTCTCATCCTGAATACTAAGTTGAGATGATTTTGTTCTAACTATGTTTTCTTCTTTACAGGCCAGCACCTCACACACTACCAGCGGAAAACCTGTGATGATTGATTCTGCATGTCAGACTGACCCACCGAACCAGCGTACTGTTCGTACACAGCTCTCCCGGAGCACTCTTCAAGGTTCACTTCGAAGTACGGATTAGAAGCACGTTTTCAAAATGTTCTTTGGATACATCTTGACAATCTGATGTTGTAGCCTTGAATTTGTGTGCTTGTAATTTTAGTAAAGTCTATTTGTTTTATCTTATTTTTTTGTTTTAATGTCAAATACAATTATGTTACAGCTGTCCAGGCTAAAATTCCCTGCAGAAGCTTTGGTGTCGGCACACTAATTATTCCTTTGGAAGCGCCAGTGCCATTTTTAACGTCCACCCCCATGAAGAGACCGCCAAAGAGGCCCCGTGTAGACCCTGAAAAAGAATACGAAGATCCATTTGAGGGAAGCTCTTCTATTGTGATTTCCGAAGGCCAGGATGCAACTTATGATCCAGCAGAATCCATAACAAATGCTACAGAAACAACAGACATGTTGTAAGTTACTGAAATATCACTATGTGAGTTGTTTGTCTATGTATTGTATTTGTTGCTGTATATCATTCCAACATTGATAATAGGGAAACACCAAAGATCTCTTAAAGCAACAATCTGTGTGATGTTCATAAACTTTCTCTTTTTTTGTTTTAGTGGTCAAGAACATAAACCCGCACCCATCAGCCAACACAGACTACATGAGTATATTGGAGACCCTGCCCTCATGGAGGCTTTCTGAAGCATGTCCTGTGTGCAAGCGTGTGTGTGATGTACAAACCAGACACGGCATTGGGTACATTCATATTTCAGTGCATCAGCTGTGCCCCCATTGTCAGTTTACAGAAACTGGAATAGCCAGCCTGTTTCTTGGGAGTTACTCCAGTGGAAACCTGCAGGCTATCAGTTGCCAACCAATTATTTCCACGGAGCCATCTTTCTTACAAACTTTCTAAGGTAAAGTTAACTGCAGACAATTGTTTGCTAATGGTTGAAAATGCAAATGTTGTTGAATAAGATAGGACAGGGTAACAATACAAGAGTGAGGAAGGTGGGAATGTTGGCAAGCTGTTAGGGTAACGACCACATGCTAATATGTAAAGCTCTTTTTGAAGAGGGGGGTGTGAGAGAAAGAGAAAGAGTGTGAAGGGTTGCCCACCTCTAGTAAGGCACCCCCTGCCGGAACATTGTTTCAGCTTTCTTTCCCTGGTTTAAAAAAGGGCAGGCTCATTTTGCAAATTTCTAGGTCCCTTTCAAGGCTCCTCAAACGACTCCATCAACGGGTGACGTTTGTAGCTTTTCCCCCCTCTTGTTGGTTTGTCACATGCGACTCGTTTGGCCAGACCTCCGTGAAAGAAACATATTATTTTCAATTTAAAATATAATAAATGGGATTTTATATTAGCGCTTTTTCTTAGACCCAAGTTTTACATTTTATTGAGTCAGGCTCGACAAACAAAACCGGACGGCCCACAGCCAAACAGAAAAGCAGTCAGGAGGAGTATTGTTTAGAGGGGGGAGGCGGTTTAAGGATAAGCAGGAGTCAAGAGTGGGAGTTTTGAGACGGGACTGGAACAGTGAGGGAATCAGACTCACGGATTTTGTCTTGGGGGATGGAGTTCCAGAGCTTCGGGGCTGCCACAGCGAAGGCTCTGTCCGAGCTCCGGAGTTTGCCTTGGGTTGAGAGCCAGAACCCGGCGGTTGAGGTGGATCTAGGGACTTGGTGTGGTTGGTAGAGGATGAGGAGGGGTCAGTGACGGTAGGGGGCCAGATGGTGGAGGGACTTTATAGGTGAGGACAGGAGTTGTGTTAGGTGAATGCCGGTGCGTGTATTGAGACGGGAAGCAGTGGAGTTTCTATTGAGGAGCCGGGGGTGATGTTGATGCCATGATTTTGGTGGTGGGTGAGGAGTCTTGGGCGGCTGCGTTCTGACCGCTGGGAGTCTGTTGAGGATGTTTGTGGCTGATGCCGAAGAGGAGGTGAGTTGCAATAGTCTGGGCTGAAGAGGATGAAGGCAGTGAATGAGTCGCTCAGCTGCGGGGCGGTGTGATGAGAGGGACGGAGTTGGCCCGATAATTTGCGAGGTGTAAAAATGAGGGTTTTTAATTAGGTTTCATTAGTCTTTGTATCCAACCGCTATAGTGTTTTTGTTATTGTTGAATATGCCATCTCATTTTTTGACTTGTACAGGTGATCTTTGAGGGAATGAAAATGTTATTCTTGCTGTTTTCTTTAAACCTTAGGGGTCTTTTTTCAAAGCAATGAATATGCAGATATTCAATACACAAGCTATCCGAAGCATGCCAGGATGTACATTGAGCCGAGCGATTTGTTCTTACTGGAAAAAAATTCCATCCAGGGAAGGCATGCTACCAGAAAGCTCCATGAAGAGGAGAAAGTGATAGTTGGTGGTGATATGAGGGCTGACTCTCCAGGGGTACTGTCCGTTATATGTAATTTTTATCAATTCCATGTTTACCATTTCAGAAAGGGTTTGATTATTGGAGTTGATTTGTAAAATTAATGTCTCCTGAAACAAACATAGCTAAACACTACAATCAAAAATACAAATTCACCATCGCAGAAGGAAAAGTAAATACTGTTACAATCTTTTCGGGCAGGCCACTCGCAAGTTCGGGGCAGCTACACTTATGATGGACTCAGAGAACAACAAAGTCGTTGACCTCCAGTGGTTCAGGTAAGTGGGGGAAATGAAATATCAATGTTTTTTTTTTTAAACACGTGTTGCACGTTTATACTTAATCTTTAAATGTGGTTTGGGTTAATCAAAAGGGTTATTTGTAATGCTGTCCGCTGAACGAAGGCAATGTAAGAGGGTGTGGTGGAACTAACCACATGGAGTTTAGAAGGGCCCTTAAAAAGGAGTCCTGGGAGTTTGTTTTAAAGGAACGTGGTGGTGAACTCTGGACTGTATTAAATGTTGCAGGCAGACAGACACTGTCGTGTGCAGAAAGTCCTAACGGGAAAGCAGCATCCAACAAATCTTTGATGTGTGGGCACACATAGAGGAAAGGTATTTTCCCTTTGTATATTACATTTTCTATGTAACAATCTAATTGGTAAATAAGAATTAACCAATGGTATTTTTAGACACAAGCCCGGCTTCCTACATCATAAAGAAAATAAATTTTTTGAGTCAATCCAACTTGAGTATTATTAACCTTACATGTTTAATTGTTATTTAGGGATTTTCTACAAGCAACCGGGAAATAAAGGGATTGGCCAAAATTAAGGGGAAAACTGCGAAAAACTTCGAAAGTGGCGATGAAGAAGTATAAGAGAACCCACATATAACCGGGACTTGCCGCCCCAGCAACCTCCACCACACGGGGACTGAAAGGAGTGGCCCCAAAAGGGACCTTTCCATACCTGACACCACGTGCTGGATGTGCCACTCTCCAATGAAGAAAAACCCTGAGAGTTCCCCCTAAGTGCTTCCATTCCACTGCGCAGAACCACACAAGATAACAAGGGAAAATGGGGGATGGCAGCAGCTTAGTTGATGTTTCCATAAACATTGGAAAATTACCATACTTTTAAACAATTACTTCATTATAAATAGGTTTTTGTGGACCAACCTTACTATAATACGGGGAATGTGTTGTCAGACACAATCTATTAAAAGGGCCCATCGACCATTTCAAATATGAACTTTTGGAATTTTCAAATTCTTAGGAAGCGGACAGCCCTCTTTTGCACCAGCTGGGAAGAAAAATTCCTCTCAAACAAGAGGGTTTTTTTGAAAAGCCTGGTGGGCCAACTCAGGCCCCACCCACCAACAAGACTTCCATCCCTTTTGGAAGGCATTTCCCACAGCGTCAATCCTCGGCGCCTTGGCTCAAAAGAAAGGTGGTGGTTTCCATTTCTTGGAAATGTTTGGTGCAAGTAAAATAAAACCCATAGTTACTTATAATTAGTGACACGTTTGTACATGCCTTTGCTATTATTTACATTTCTTTTTCCTCCATTACGGAACATTTTAAAGACTGTTACCTGGCAGCCTGCCCATAAATGAAAAATGGCCTGATGTGGCCACAAGCCCCACCTAATCCCCCACTGGGAAACCCTCTAATTATAACCCCTTGCAGTGTCCCCCCAAATCGCCCAGGGGAAGGGCGGGGAAAAATTGCCCAGAGGCAACCAATAAAGGGAACTTTCGACCCCACCCAAATTCCTGTTAAAAGTGGGTTTTTTCTCTTTAACCATATTATTTAATCCCCACTATTTTAACATGCAAAATCATACAAATTAAACCCAAAATATTTCTTTTGGCCCTTTTGATTTTACCCATGCACCAGACTACGTGGCAACCTTGAAAATGGGACTCCCCATCCCTCTCCAACCCAGTCCCTTTTTGTGGGCCTTGCCCCCATTTCCACACAGGAAGCTTTCTGAAATTCCCCCATCCCAGAGGGACCTTGGTCACAGTAAAAATGGAGCGACTCTGACCAGGGAAGGGAGTCATCGCCGGTTATAATCGCTCCAACAGTTCAATTTTGGAAAAACGCCCTTGGTCTCTGGAACCCCACCCAATATGTTGCTTGGAAGGGGTCAGGACTCCCTGCGAATCCCCCCTGAAGGACAACCGGGCCGGAATTTTTTACTTACCTCCGGTCTTGCCCCGTCCAAGGAAGCCCCAGCAACCAGCTTTCACAAGCTTCCCTGTAGGCCTTAGGAAATTACCTTGAACCGCCTGGGGGNAGCAACAGGCTAATTAGTGGCTAGCAGTTTTAGCCCCCATCTTTTGGGATTTCAGACTATAATTATGCAAATAGTATTTTCTCATCCTGAATACTAAGTTGAGATGATTTTGTTCTAACTATGTTTTCTTCTTTACAGGCCAGCACCTCACACACTACCAGCGGAAAACCTGTGATGATGGATTCAGGTTTTTCTTTTTTCTGTTTGATAACATAATTTTATGGTTTTTAGTAGATGTTCAGAGCAGAAACCTGTATTTAAAAAAAAAAAAAAAAAATGCATTTGTTGGGTTGTGCATAAGTACCAGTGAGATGATACAAATGTGATCCAGAAGGAAGTCCAGTTTAAGACATACATCCAGCAATTTTAAAATGTTAAGTTTCCAAAACAATCTACATTGTTTTTAACACTAAAGAAAGAGGTTCAGATTTTTTGAACGACGACCTGTGTTTTTTTGCAGGTGGACCTCCTCAGGATTGGCTTCTCTGAAATTAATGAAGTGCTGAACTTTTATATACAAAGCCATAACCAGCCTAAACATGGCATACAGTCATGGTGGCTATCGCTGCTCATGCTAAATAAACACTTCTTATACTTATTTTCAAGAATAAATAGTTTATACATCACTTGCAGTGAGTCTGAGGAATTTTCCCATAAAGGAGGCAACAGGCGCTGGTTGATTCAAACAGTAACTCCCTATGCTTTTATGAAACTACCTATGGTTGAAATACTCTTGATCTGAGATAGAAAGTAAAAATGTTTTCATGTAAACATTTCCTGAATGTTATTTAAAGGATGATCTTATCTATAGTCCACAGAATACTTCCCACATAAAGCTGCTGGTGTTGTAAGACCCAGTCTCTCAGGACTATGAATGCTACCAACGAGTTTTAATAATAGGGTTAACGCATACATGGTGATCCGACAAGCAGGGAAGGACCCTACATCAATCCCCTCACAATGCTTCTGTACTGGTGACATCACTTCCCCGGAGGACTGCAGGGTATCAGAGGTCCAAGTGGGGGGGAGATGTTTGGGAGTCAGGGTGTCAATCAGCCTGACAATTAGCAGGATAGCAGGGCAATATGTCTCCTAAAACCTAACATAAACCCAGTGGTGTTTAGACGGACACATACAAACACGTGGAGCACAGAGCTTACAAAGTGAAACCCATTACTGGGGAGGTGAATTCGAGGAGGAGGAGGAGGGTGAGAAGGTTTTGTTTGAGTATTAGTAGAGATCCCCAAGAGCAAATAACACAAACACAGAGAGAAGGTAGGGAAACATAACAAACAAGAAAAGGAAAGTTAAAATGTGCGATAGAGAAGGGCGAGAAAAGATAAATCAGGGAGAAAACAAAAGAGATTGAGAGATTGAGGAAAATAAGCTGGAAACAGTAAGGGGCTCTAGACATCAAGTCTGACTGTTGTTTAACAATGAAGTGTGTGTATGTACGACTTTAAAGGTTTTTATCCTAAAAACAAGATGCAGACAAAACAACTTGTACCGATCAAGTCCATCATTCTTTAACCAGGAAGGTCCAACTTGATATAACAAAGACGTATAATGGGGGTTTGTGATCTGTTTTTAAAAAGAAAAAGAAAATTCTTCCTTGCAGCAGTTTCACAAACTTGATACTTTGGTTCCATATTTTTGGCTGTAAAAATGTCCTGTCTTTAGTTTTTCTTATTAGCATTCCTCAAATTGATTCCAGGCTTCCCTGAATCATCCGTGTGGAAATAATAATAACAGGAAAAGCAAAGAAAGCACAAGAGAAAAGAACATGAAAAAGAGATAGCCGAGAGCAAAGCTACTTCTGTGATTTAGACAGCATGTAACCCCCCACACACACATATACTTTTTCCTGCATGATTTACGACAGCTTATTGCCATGATCACAGATCTCAATCCGAACACACAAAGGCAGACACTTAAAAAAGACAGGAGGACACATGATTTGGCTGACTGGCTACCGACGGTGCTTGAGGAACAAGAATACACACGTTTGAACACAAGCGGCTTCCTGAGGAAAGTGGAATAATCCTTGATGTGAGCTATTAAGAGTCACTAAAGGCGTGTATTATGAGGAAGGAAAACACTGTCACACGTTGGAGCCAATAAATAATCTCTCTTTACACACACTGCCATCAAAGGTATCTGTAAGACACAGAAAACAAACATAAAAGGGCTTAAGTCTATTTGAAGGATATCGAACTTTATTTCTTCTTTATTTCTGCTTCTAACTAAGCCGTAAAGTTGCTTTGTGTGTCTTTGTCCAATTGCCACACATTTCCTTTCTGACAAATAATTTACATTCTTTGCATTCAAGAATTCATCCATTGACAGCTGCCTCATTATACCAGAATACAATGCAATAATTACTAATGACTACTTATGACTTATACACCAGTTAGTATTTCTTTTTGGCTGGAAAACCTCTGTCTGCTATATGCATCACTACAATTATTGCGTTCTCTAGACCCTCCAGAAAAAGGCGGGCAAAAATCCTTGATTATGCGGGCTAAATTCCTTGATTATGCGATTAAACATGCCGGGTTTTTATGTGATTTTATGCGGTGAAATTGCGGGAAGTTGCGAAATATGCGGAAAGTTGCGAAATATGCGGGGGAAAAGAATAAAAATGTTTTTAAATATTGGGCTGTCTTATTTATTCTCTCTCTCACACACAACCTGCCACTAACGTTAAACCCCTTTACTATTCAATTAAACACATTCAATGTTTATTTATTGTAAAAGCAATTGGGCTATTTTAATCACACACACACACACACACACACACCTCCGCCTCATTCTGTTTTCATTTACTCGTTCGTTATCTGACCAACTTCAATTTTGTAGGCTACTCACTTTGTTTCTTGTAGCCCTCGAAAGGGTTTTGGAGGTTGATGCCTTGGTGAACCTGAGTTGAATGGCTTTCTTGTCCGCAGCAGCAGAAAGCATTCAAATGTTTGAATGAATCAAAGGGGTCGCCACCGTCGATTTTCTCTTATGCTCCAACACACAGTTGCACGGGGTGCAGAATAGTTTCCCCCCACTTTTTGCCCGGTCTTTAGTAGAAATGTTCGTTGGTAAATGAGCTCTATATTCTGTGATGCGCGAGCTGATGACATCACGTCAAGACGAGTTAACTTTTTTTTCTTCTCAACTTTGTGTGGAAAAATGCGGGGATTATGCGGCCTTTTGATAAATATGCGGCCTTTTAAAAATCTGCGCCATTTTGCTGATTATGTGGTAAATTCTGCTTTCGCAGAATCGCATTTTCTGGAGGGTCTAGTTCTCGGCCTACACATTAAACCCACACTGAAAATTCAGAGAGTTAGGCATGTTGTCTGAAGTTCCTTGGGATTGTGGGGAAGAAAAGTAAAAAAAAATGCTTGGTGAAGCCTAAACCATCGAGGAAAGATAATGTGGGCACAGCAGTAAGGTAAATCACAACACTTCATTAAAGAATGACTTAATAGTGGACCTCGCTAAATAGTCCTGCTTCTTTAAAACAGTCTCGAGAAGAAATGGCTCCAGATCTCCTAATAAAAGATAATTTAAAGGCTCCTGCACTCTTAAAACAAAGGGGCCTAACTAGCACATTATTCAGTTGGCACTAGGGCCTGACACACACTCTTAAGAGTTTTCGGTCATATTTACAACATGGTCCACAAGTATGTTGTTTATGTAATATCCGCTCTTCTGTGTGTTAAGAACTTCCTGCCTAGAGTCAGCCCTAAATTGATTGAGGCCAGAGAAAAGAAGTACAGAGGAGGGATGACTGCAAAATATAGAAGTATTACGTAATCATTATATCAGACTGGTGAAATGGTTACATATGGACCTTTGACCTTTTATAAAACTCCTCGTTACATTCTTTGATGTTCCGTGTGCTTCAAACTTTTGAAACTTGAAACACAATTTATGTTGAAGCTTGAAGTACTAGTCTCTACTCCAAATTTCCCAAATTATATTCAAGTATGACATTTACAACACAAACCACCTCCCTTTTCTCGCTTTCCTTCTCCATAATTTGATCCGTTGTCCACCAGGAGAGCCAAATTCAACCAATTCAGGTTAAACCGACAACTAATATTTTTGTAAAAAAATATTGGTGAGCACACCATTGGAGTGAATACGGGCATCTAAAATGTGCTATTTTGTGTGAGTTATTTTTCTGTCAACGACTACTGGCAGCCTGAGATACTTAACCTAACATTTCTCTTTCAGGCTATTCTGGCTCAATTCCACAGAGGCTATAGATATGTCAAAAGGGTTAACAACAAGCAGCAGAGCTTATAATCCTGTTGACACTGGAGCATACCACGAAGTTCCCTAAGAAGCCTCCACAGATTTGCACTAAAGTGAATTAGCAAAGGAAAAGCTGCCTATGTTTATCTTGTTGGTAAAATCTTATCTAAACAAAAGAGATGAAAGTGCTTCTTCATCCTAACACCAACAGTGTTCTAGTCATACAATATGCAGGTTATTTGGTAGGCGCCAGGGCAAATTATTATAAACTGATTAATAAACTAGCTTTAACTGACAGAGCTTCCTTTAAGAAAAACTCACAGTTAAATGTAACTGCATTGATCATGTTAAGCTCTGCAAATTGTTGAATATCCTCTGGCTCGTGGCTTTCCGAAAGTAAAAACAAAAGCCTCTCTTTATACCTTGAAATACACTGTGCCTTCCTCTGTTTCTCTTACACACTCAACACCACTACTAAGGGAAAATAAAGAACACTTTCTGTGCATACTTGTCTGCATGTATATGTGTTTTTTTTCTTAAAGGAGTGTGTGTGTGTTATGTGTGTTCATGGGGGGTTCGGGGCAAAGTTCAGGGAAACCCCACAACCTTCTTATAGGCCCCATAACCCTCAGGGAGAAACTGTGACACACACAACTTTCTTACCAGACCTGACCTTGACCAGACCTGCCAGCAGGATCACCAAGAGACAGACATGGGGGATTCTGGGAACCAGGAAACAGGAAGTAGGGCCTGTCCAGGCTGAGAGTGAAAGCCTTGTTCATAATGAGTTGTGCATGAAACTCGCGTGTGTGGTAAGATGTGTAAAAACAGACTTACACCTAATAATGTAAATTGCTTTAATGGTTTAAGTTGGATACACATCATGACAGTCCCAACATGTGTGTGTTCACATGCCCGTATGTGTGTGGAGCCCCCTGACCTGGGCAGCATTTAGTAGAGAGGCATTCAGGCTTGTGGGAGTGGGCTGTGGTGGGAGCTCTGGTTTCAAACAGTACCCCCCCCCCTGGGACCAGGCCATGTCAAAGGGCCTGTCCCCAATGAGCCATATTAGGGCCCTGATCCCCAATCAATCAGCACTGCCCTAAAAAGAATCCACAACAAGACGGCAATTAAGAGCCACCGAGGGCTTAACTAAACATGTGTGAGAGATAGGGTTTGTAAAGAGTGACTGTGTGTGCAGTTCTTTGACTGTGTTTTATGTGGAACTGCCAGTGTGCATATGTGCCGTCTGAGACAGAAAAAGCCCCTGTCTACTGCAGGCTCGCAAAGGAATAGAGGACAGAGGTGAAGAAAAAGTCTCGATAGGCCATTTGTGTCTTTACTTGTGTATCAATTAATGTAAAACATTGACCTAATATCCCTTTTTACCTCTTGCCAATAAAAGTTCAATCCATTTTCCATGTTTGGCAGGACTACTAAGCAATTTGGGAATATTGCAACAGCTCTTGGTTGAGAAAGTGCAGAGCCTTTTGTTGGCAGGTCAGAACATTGTCTGAAAGAGCTCTAGAGTGAAATACATATTGTTTTTAAACGGATCCGACAATTGAAATAAGTTAAGCAAAAAATCCTGCGTAGGTCTGATGTGAAGGTGCTGAAGTGGATCAGTATGTGGCAAAGGAGAGCATCCAAAAATTGAGTGGGCCTGTCATCCCCTCAGTCGGAATAGAGGCAATGCTTGGAGCAAATTATCATCAATCCTGGCCAGCTTCTAAGAACCACAGCTGTGTTGACACTGGCACTGAGGTGAGGAGAAGTGAAACCAAAATCCAAAACTTCTCAATACAGCTTAAGTTAAGCGCCTATTGTGACCAAAAACAACACATACTGTAGGCTGAGGCCAGCAGGGTGGCAGAGAGAAATACTTCTAAAGTGGTGGAGCGGTGTTTAGCTTTTTAGCTAAACTTTTGTGCCTCATTTCAGATTGTACTACTGGTCAGGGGCGCATTATTGTAAATATGAAGCTACAGTTGGCACCCAGTTAGCCTGGCTTAAATGACAAATGACTGGAAAACTGTAAAATAAGTAAACAGGGCTTTGTCCAATAGCAACAACATCTACACACATCTTTACAGAAGCTTCATCTCAAATGTATATAGGGTTATGCGCCAGACTACCTATTGGCCAGGCGCAGTCACTTCTCAAAGTTGTATTGTTGAGGTTCTCATCCAGCTTCGGACAAAAAACTGGATAGAATATATTTCCTTTATTATTAAACATTGAATTACATCTAGAGAGAAGAATCCTGGAACAATTGGAGAAAATCTAATAATTTAATTCTTGTGAATTGTCTCTAGGGTATATGCAATTTTGACTTCCAAAAGCATGTGGTTTAAAGGTGCAGTTATGTTAAAAGGGCTGTAGTTGGAGGGGTAAAATCAAAATACCTTGTATGTACAGGAAGACTGCAGAAAAGAAGGCACCACGAAAAGACTGCATGGGAGCTGGACTGATTATGAATTAAAAACAATAATACATGCACACAATATCAACAAAAACTGATGTTATATGTTGACAGAGAAAAAGAGCAGACATTGAGTTGTGCATGTGTCCTCATTAATTTTGAATTTCCATCTAGAAGCTAATGCACTGTCAATCTCATTAATTATAAGACATTTACCTAGCGGCAATTTGCACCCATGCCTTAGAGTCACATTGGTACTGAGCTTGAGAGATAGATAAAGCTCTGAGCAACATTTCTGCCATAAAGTCTGTAAATAATTATTCTAGTTAAGAGCTTAATTGCAGCATAAGTAGATGCTTCGACATGTTGTGCCTTCCTTAATGAGGATTTTGGGTACTTTGCTGATGTTTGCCTGATAACACCCCTTGACGGCATCCTTTTATCCTCCTACACTGAACACACCTACAGTAAAAAGCGCGGATGTGTAATTACCTGTCGTCTTAATAAATCAGATGCTAATCACACAGACATGATAAGTACAAGCCTTTCACAACAGCTGCTGTAGAGCGGAGAAGAGATAAGATGTTTCAGGGTATTGAAAAATCTATTTTGATTACTGTACACACGTATTTTAGCGCCTAATACCTTCGAACAAGCATGAGCAAGCTTCAAGATTAAGCTGACATCTTCAAACCATTACACATTTTGAAAACTACTTGCTTAAACTAATTTATCAATCAACCCATGCACTGCGAGGTGAGACACACGCTACAGTCCTGTCAATACACTGTTAGATTACTGCTTAGTTTTTAACTCTTTGATGCTTCTCATGTATAATTGGATTGCCGGTGGGCTGCTGGCAGCGGGGGCACCGTGAGGCCCGTCCTGCCAGCTCTGTGGTCAATTTAATCCAAGTGTGTTGACAGCTGGCCAATTACAGAGGGTTTATTGCCACATACAAGATCAGGAAAAGTCATACTGTATGTGTGTTTACATAGTATCACGGTTAAACAAACCTGATTAGAGTAATCACATCAAGTCTTGTAATTACACCTAACATTTAAGATCTTTACTGACAAATTAATAGAACACGTACAAAAGTGAAAAGAAAAGTCTTATGGATGTAGCTACTTAACCATAACAGACCAGCACTTTCATGCATGTGTGATTGTTGAATTAACTGTCAACAGATTTTTAAATCGATGTTTTGGAGTCAAATATTGTTCAAATAAGGTATTTTAATATTCAAGGTGGAATAATGAACAGAAGAACAGCAGAGCACAGCTTCTACCAAATACTGTCAATCACCATTTCTAACAGGTACTGTATGCAGGCAGCAGAGAAGTCAACCACCGAAAATCAGTCTTTTGTCAAACCTTTCCTCCTTATTCTCCAATACAGAGAGGCTCGGTGGAGGGAAAAGAATGAAGAAGAAAAAAACAGCAGCTATTTTTGTATTTGATTTTCTGCCAGTGCTGAGAGAAAAGTGGTGGGGAAAGTTTTGAGTAATTTAAACAGCCTTGACAGCCAGGGTGTAGTGGTATTAATCTTTTCAAACGGGGAGAAAACCCCTCTATTGTAAACACAGACAGAGACTGTGTGTTGCATAGAGACTGTTTTTCGAAGTATATAAAATAGCTGTATCTTAGAAATCATTCAAGAATTGTTGTGTTTCTGTCCACCAAATGAACACAAGTCCTATATTTACTTACTTTGAGCACTGCCCACTCCTGAGGGTAGCTGCTAATTGCCTCTATATGTTTACCAGCTAAGCTAACTTTATCCATCTGGAGCTGGACAGTGGCTCTATAGCCGCGTTCACACCGGAGTACTTTTCCCACTTTAGTTCCGATATAGTTCCGAAATGTCGCGTTCACACCAAAAAGAGCAGGGACTCTCATGCGGCTCTCTTGTGAGAAAAGAGCTATATTTCTGATTGGCTGGGCGGATTGCAAACCACGCCCCGTAAAACTCAAAAAAAGTGTTGTGAAGCCACCATTTTATTAGCATTAGCATTAGACCAGCGCAGAAACGCAGAGACTAATTTATGGCAACACAAAATAAAACATGGGAGCGGTGGAGATGAGGAGGTGTCGGCGTTCTGGCGATTTACTCGGAAGGCTTCAGTAGAAGCTGCTGGGAGTCCCAGCAGCTTCTACTGAAGCCAGTCCCCAACTCCGGGGACTTCCGGCCGAGGATTTTGGGCGGCAGTATACGCCGTGAAGTTGTTTGCGGCCTGCCAGTAAACCCAAAGCAGAAGAAGAAGAAGTGACGTCAGCGGCTTCATTTGCCTAATCCACCCCCAGGAACTAATTTCCGGTGTGAACGCGATCTGTACTTAGTTCCTGAGAACTAAAGAGTTCTCAGGAACCTTTGTGGGAAAAGTACTTGGTGTGAACGTGCCTTATTGGACAAGGCCATGCAACGATCAAAACCAAAGTGAGTGCAAAGTGAACTTTGTTAGAAAAAAAAGTGGGTGAACTGTCTAAGAAAAGATTACAAGATGGTTTGCGTTACAAAAAGATATCCAGGTCCTTTTACTTATAAATGAGATCTTGAAAAATGTCCAATTGTGTCACTAGTTAACGTAGCACTTACAACAGATGTGGCTTTAAGTGAAGCTAATGCAGCGTCACTTTATCTGGTTGGGTTTATAGATAGGATGCAGGATTCTTGCTTTAGAGTTTTGTTCTTCATGTTTGAATGAACTTATTGTGCTTTGGATAAAAGCGTCCACAAAACAAAATGTAATGTAAACGTTTATTTACCTTTAGGAACATTTTATCGCTTATTCACACCTTTTCTGAACATATTCTCCTTTTGAGTCCATGAAAAACCTGATAAAAATGAGAAATTCAACACAAATGCAACAAAGATCCACCACCGTACCTCTCTCATTTCCTGGTGAACGTCCCTCAGCGCGGTGAGGACTTGTTCCAGGTTGTCCACCACTCGTTTGATCTGGTTCCGGACCACCTTCCTGCTGGCGCCACCGCCGGACCCTTTCCTCTGCGGCGTCGCCTCATGACTCGGCTTGTTCTGAACCCACGTCTGGTTCTGACCCGCCACGCTCTCCACGCCGGGTCGAGGCTTCCTGGGAGCTCGTAGAGTCGCGGCGCCCCTCTGAGGAACCTCTGTGGAGAAGATGACCCTGTTGAGGGGCCCGTTGAAGCCCTCAGACGGGTCCCTGAGGTCCCTCTGGCTCTTGCTCTGCTGCTGGATGTAGCTGAAGCTGGAGGTGAAGCCATGCAGTCTCTCGATCTGAGTGTCCGGACTCGCCCAACTGGAAGAGTGGAGGTCTCTCCTGTGACGGAGTGTGGATGCATACCCCCTCCTGAGCTCTAAGTCCACCACAACGGGCCCCTTGTTACAGTTCGGCTCCTCGATCACAGGAGCAGGAGTGGGTCTTACTAGAGGACCGTACTTCCGGACTGGAGTCCCTTCGCTCAGGTGGTTCCTCACAAAAGTGTGGTTGTCCTGGACAGAAGTGGAGATCGTACCCGAAGAAGTGTCCTCTTTACTGGGTAGTGGATGCAGTTCTGGAGACTGGGTCCACCTCGCAGGACTGTCCTCTCTCTGCTTCAGGATGTTGTGGCCCCGAAGAACCACGGGAAGCATCCTCGACACCCCGTTACTGCACCGAACATCCCCCTTCTTGGAGAAGAACCCGATCCCCTTGGTTTTCTCCAGCGGGGTCCGGTTGTTGCTGCCCAGTTTGTACGGTCCGTTGAGTTCGCCGCCGCCATGCTGGGGCTTCAGGCTGTTGCGTAGCCAGGGGATGAAGTGAGGGGCGTGGGGGGGCTTGAAGGCTTTCTGCTCCCCCGGTGCTGGAGCCCGGCTGTCAGAGAACATGGTGCCTCCTCACAGAACACAAGAAGAAGAAGAAGAAGAAGAAGGAACAACGAGAGCTTCCTCCTCTTTTTCCATGAACCAATCTTTGCCATCCAAACTTTCCAAACCTCTTAATAACAATGATACCTGGTATTTAAATAGAGCTTCTCCTGCTGCTTCTGATCCAACCTCCCTTTTCTATCTCCCCCCCTTATTCTTCTCCTCCCAATGTATTGCTCTCGAGCCCCTCACCCCCTCATGTGGCCGGCTTTTGGAGATGCCATCGCCTCCCTCTTTCTCCCTCCGTCCTCCCTCTCCGGCTGCATACGTCTCACTGGCTCAGAAGCAGTGGAGGCTTCCTCTCTCTCTCTCTATCTCTCTCTCTCTCTCTCTCTCGTTCCCTCTCTCGTTCCCTCTCTCTCCCCCCACACTGCGCCTCCTCCCACCCTCGCTCGCTCTTTCTTCCTCCCACTCCCTCTCCCTGCTCTAACTCCCTTTCCTCTAGTCCCCTCTTTCCAGCCTCTCTATCTTTGTACATTTTTGTTTTGTATTCCCCTTTCTGTCACTTAGTCAGACTATTCAAATACTGCAACGCAATCTGTGATAACTCTGCAATACATGGCTGCTGTCACACTGCACTGAGAAGACTGAAATGTTTACTTTAAATGTGAACATTAGATTTGACTCAGTATTATTGCTTGAAATGTTATCTTATTTATTACATTTAACTTTAGTGAAAAATGTAGCCTCTGTTAGGAGACCCAATTCCCCCCAAGGGATAAATTAAGTAAAATGTAAAGTAAAAAATGGTGGCATAAAGTACTAAAAGTAAGACTTTCTCCCCTCCCTTCACCTCCCATTAGCTAGGGAGCGGAACTTATACATATTTTTGAATATATATTTGTTTTTATTTAATGTGGCACTTTTTTATTAATTAATTAAATTTGTTTATTTGTATTCAATTTAATGTATTTGTATTTATTTAATTAATTAATTTAATTGTATTTAATTGTATTTAATTACGTTTATTTATTTATTTTATTTATTTATTTATTTCATTTNCATGAGAACCTTTTTACCCCCTTTTCCGTCCCTGCTAGAGAGCAGGGACTCTCATGCGGCTCTCTTGTGAGAAAAGAGCTATATTTCTGATTGGCTGGGCGGATTGCAAACCACGCCCCGTAAAACTCAAAAAAAGTGTTGTGAAGCCACCATTTTATTGTCCTCGCATTAGCATTATTAGCATTAGCATTAGCCCAGCGCAGAAACGCAGAGAGACTAATTTATATGGCAACACAAAATAAAACATGGGAGCGGTGGAGATGAAGAGGTGTCGGCGTTCTGGCGATTTACTCGGAAGGCTTCAGTAGAAGCTGCTGGGAGTCCCAGCAGCTTCTATACATACTAAATCCCAAAAATGTAATTGTGAAGTTTTTTGCGGCCTGCCAGTAAACCCAAAGCAGAAGAAGAAGTGACGTCAGCGGCTTCATTTGCCTAATCCACCCCCAGGGACTTATTCCGGTGTGAACGCGATCTGTACTTAGTTCATCAGAACTAAAGAGTTCTGATGAACTAAGTTCTCATGAAACTTTGTGAGAAAAGTACTGCGGTGTGAAAGCGCCTGTTGCGTGTGGAGGGAAGCTTTTTTGCGATTGCGTTTGCGTTAATCCTATGCGTTTAGCCGTATGCGTCCTCGTGTGGCCGGGGCCTTAATGGCCTACACAGTTGTTATGCTATACCACATTGCCCTTCACTGGATGTATAATGAGCTGCACTAAACTACATTTTAGCATTTAAAATACCTAGCCATTCTTTTGAGGTTATTTTGGTAAAGTAACTCAAAAGTAATATAAAAGTAGTGTAGCTCATTACATTTCCTCTGAAATGTAATGAGCTACACTACTTTTATATTACTTTTGAGTTACTTTACCAAAATAACCTCAAAAGAATGGCTAGGTATTTTAAATGCTAAAATGTAGTTNTGGATTGCGAGCCCTGGATCTTGAGTCGTGGCTGTGCCTGTTGCTGTGGCCCTGGATCATAAGTCCTGGATGGATATCCTCGTGGATTCATCTTCTTATTATAGACACATGCATTTCCAAACATTTGGTCTACCTACGCTGTAAATGTATTATCTCTTCAATTTACACACGGCATCTATTGCACGTCTCTCCGTCCTGGGAGAGGGATCCCTCCTCTGTTGCTATCCCTGAGGTTTCTCCCATGTTCCCCTTTAAACTGTGGGTTTTCTCCGGAAGTTTTTCCTTGTACGATGTGAGGGTCTAAGGACAGAGGGTGTCGTATTGTCATACTGATATTCTGTACAAACTGTGAAGTCCACTGAGACAAATGTAACATTTGTGATATTGGGCTATATACAGTAAATAAACATTGATTGATTGAAAGTACATGTAAGTATTTTCTGTAAGTTAATATAGTGTGCCATGCAAGTGAGACAGCAAGGAAACAACAGGAATTCAGACATAGAGTCATTCAATGGATATTATTAAAATCCGGGGTCATGTACTTTGGTACTGTGACAGGAGATACAGTGTGAGGAGAAGACTGATAAAAAGGCACCTTTAAATAAATCAGGAACCAAACACAAGAATAATAACTCCTTTGTCAGTGTTATTACTCCTACAGAGATGGTATACAGCCGGTAGTTGTTCTACAGCAGCTGCATGCAGACTGCTCAGGTCAGGACCATTTTCAATTAACCTGCGCTCCATTTAGCATTGGTGCAGAAAGGTCACGGGGAATAAACAGTGTGTTTAACACCTAATGAGACATTTTGACATTTTAACATGTTGTTTTAAAAGCCTGCTGTGGGGATCAAAACAATAAAGCTGAATACAAATATAACGGTAACAGAACAGTTCAACATATTGGCATATACACACTTATTTGTGTGTCATTTTAATTTCATGTCTGCGGGTTAGGACCTTAGCATCTGGTGTTTATCATTTCAGTATGTTTGTTTCGATGCGTATATGCAATGTTTTTGTTTCATTGTAAAGCATTAAAGTACTGAGAAATATGTATAAAATGTTTTATTGTTTTCTTTATTATTAATTCATTCCAGGATATTTATTTAAAATATATATGTTGTGCACATGCCCTGCTCCCCTAAACTAGACCCGTCACCTCTTCACCTGCATTACAAGTGACCTTCAGGATGTTGTTGTGTGAAGGGGAGAGCAACATCAAATCACACACACCAACCTCCTTTCCTTTCTCCTTTCAATGATCAGTTAACAAGGGTTGATCATTGGGAAAACATGAATTAGTCCATATAGTGCACATGGTGTTGAATTTAGCAGCTAGAGACAGATATGTCTCTCAGGTATTGGTGGAAGTGTAGATAGAAGTCTGCTTGATGACAAGTTTACCATAACAACTTTATATGCTTTTATGTAAGGGATAATATTTCAATGTTGGTTTACAGCATTATAGGCTGACATCTGGGTGGTAAAAAATAAGTAATTGCAGTTAACTATACAAAAAGAAAAAAAGATGTCAGTGAAGTGCCAGTGTATTTACATACAACCATTGTAGTTCCACTGAGTATGGAACGGAAACTAGGTGTTGGGGAAATATTTTCCAAGGCCCATAACTTTGACCCAGTTGATCAGTTCAAACTGTCCTGACTGAGCACACGCACCTGTAACCTTGGCTGCTGTGCTCTCAGTGTTCTGTCTCCCTGTTCCTGCCTGTTGGCGTCAGCTGATAGCGGTGTTATGATTCTATCTTGTTATGTAGCATGTTGATTATTCTCTCTGAACTAGCTAAATACATGGGTCTGGGTAGAGTTCTTCAGAATTTACGTGGCAGCTCTCCCGTGAAGTCAGAACCTCTGGCTCTTGGACTTGTTTTGTGAATTCTCCGGCCGAAGCTCCAAATAACCCATCAGTGTTTGACAGCAAAGCTCCAGCTCTCCCCGTGTCTCCTTTGAGTCGGTGACTCCTCCTGCATTGCTACACAGAAGCTTCCCCCACACTAGGGATGTGTATCAATCATTTGTTGGCCTCGATCAGTCCTACTATTAAGTTTATGAGTTATACTTTTGTATTCTTACTGCTTGTGTTTTCACTTTGCAAAGACATTTATCTATACAGAATGTGTATGCGATAAACAGCATCTGCTCAATTTAGTTATTTGATTTGGTGATTTCATGCTTTGTATTCTACATAAGTCAAATACTGTGTGTTTCTCTGCCATTTAAAAGTTAATTTCAAAACAGTCCTACCTCTTTTCCTTTCCGCTGTCTGTCCTTGCCATCGTCTCCAGGGTGGCAGGAGTAAGACACTGTCCTCCAGTCCCGGGGAGAGTTGGTTATGCTGGCGACCTTTGACTCGGTTGCACTGTTCTCCTCGTTGAGGGAGTGGGACGACCTCCTGGTGAACATGCTCTTCCTCAGAGCTTTGACCCTGAGGCTATAACTGTTCCCATCGGAGCAGCCCCACTCGGCTGAGGGGCTATTGTCCACTTTAACGTTGTGACCGGTGGTGTGGCACTGGAAAACACGAGGTGAGAGCGTGATGTCGGGATGTGGATGAGGGTTGGGGTGCAACTTGTCCGGGGTGGCATTGGATCCAGATGTTGACGGCGCCCCCCCGTGCCTCCCGTTGGCCTCAGGCTCCTGGATCTTCTCGTCCAGCTTGTTGAGCTTGGTGAGCACCTGGGAGATCTCACTGCGGACCCCCGACAGAGACTCCAGCTTCTTTTCAATTTCTCCGATCCTCATGGCCAGCTTGCACACGCTGGATTTTAGCTCATCGTCTGTGTTTTCAAGCGAATGGAAGAGGCGGTCTAGCTTGGACTTGGCTAGTTTGACCGTGTTGCGTTCAGGGGAGCTCTCACCTTCAGACTTCAGCGTTACCTGAGAGAGGGAACCATTACTGTTGTAGCAGGACGATTGAACAACTCCCAATGAGTCACAAACACTCATATCATCCAGAAAACGGAAAATGTCGCTTATGTCATCGCTGACCATCTCAGAGTCCTCCTCACAATGTTGGAAGGCGTGTCTTTCTCTGTCACTGTACTTCGCTGGGTATTCCTTCCCCTTCTTCTTCTCAGCCTGCTCTGTTTGAGTCCCAACACTAGAGGAGCTTTCCACTCCCTGAAAGGAAGGACTGTTTTTGCCCCTGAACCTTTTGGCTGCTTCTCTTTTCTCCAAACCCACCGGCCCACTCGCCACCAGTGCTACATCCTTGCTTTTTATTCCTTCACTTTTCTTTGCAAAGCCAGAAGGAGAAACTACCACCTTTTCTTTTGGGCTCTGAAAATGCTGATCATTGTCAGTTCTTCGGATGGTGACATTGCGATGATGGTTTTCTTTGAGTGGTTTGCTGTTCAGAAAGGATCTCTCAGGTTCTGGAGGCCCCTCTTCTGTGTTGAGACTGAGGCTCTTCACGGGCCACGACGGCTGCTTCCCTGCTTTGTTCCTGTGCTTCCTGCTGCTGATGCTCTCAGAGACCGTAGTCGGACCAAAGTATGTGGAGGCCTGCAGGTCGTCCAGGCTCTCATGTTTCACCCTCCTCCTGTCCTGAAGAGGAGAGTTGAGTGTTGGCTCAAAGTAGGGGTTACTGTAGGGCAGTTCAAAGCTGTGGTTGAAGAAGGTAGTAGGTTTGAGCAGCTCCCTCTTGTGGTAGCCTTCAGCAGCCTTACTGCCCTGCTTGCTTTTACTGGGATTCACCTACAGGAAGTAACCCAGAAAAATAACTGATTAATCTTTACAACACTTAACACAGCAGAGACAGTGTATTATTTGTCACTTTGGGGTCATCTAAGAATAAGCATTAAAAACATTATAAAAACGTTTTAATTAACCAGGGCTCGACAGTAACGGTTGCCAGGTTGCCATTGGCAACCATTCAGAAAAAATGTCAACCGCTTTTTGGCCTTTGCAACCAGTTTTTAACATAAAGAAATAAGGACAACAAACAGCAAGATGTGCATCCCAAAATAGATAAATGTTAATTATTTGTTGCATTAAGAGTGATATTTAATTATTGTTGTGACCAGTCGGAACCTGATACTTAAGTTGCACATGCATTAGTGTGATTACTGAGCCAGAAAGCGATGCACGTTCTATGGTGGGGGTCAGCACAAAGGTCAAGAAAACCCACATTTGAAAGGAAGACAACGGATGATCAAGAAACTAGTGACTTGCTCAATTCATTTGTGAGGGATCCGTGAAGAACATGACAACAGCTGCACTACTGGTATTTTGTATACCAGCAATTGAGGGCGGACAAGTTTCCTACCAATTAAGTTTCAACTAATTGTGTTAATTACTTATTGTAAAGCATTTGAACATTCTTTTGTGTCACATGTTCATTATTAAGTTGATGTATAACTGTATAGTATCTTCATTATTTTAAATATAAGGTGACTAAAAATGGCAACCGTATTTTCAGTTTTGGCAACCAAAAGCTGAGGCCTGGTTGCCAGCCTGGCAACCACTTTTAAAAGTTAGCGTTGAGCCCTGGGTTATTACCCGTCCCCTTGTGTGTTATGTAGCTTTTTCTGCATGTAAACGGTCTGCAAAGTCACAAACCCTCAAAGTACACCCTGTAGCAAGTAAAACTCTGACACAGAAAATACATGTCCATGCTGCCCCAGAACGCCTCGTTGTATATTTTTATTTTTCCATTTTTTTCTTCCGGGGCATATTGACGTCACTACATCCAAATGGACCAAATGTTCAAAATGGACCAATCCGCGGAGCTCCAGGAGCTCCAACAAGGCGTGTAGGACAGAGAGTGAATACACATACTACACAGAGATGCTGTATGAGAAACTAATGTGATTTTGGAAAATTGAACAATGTAAATCTATTCTAGTCAACCTCAAAAATGGAATTATGATCAGTAGAAATGGCCAAGACATGTGGCCTTTAAAATCGAGAGCAAGACATGGAGCAAATTCACAAAAGACTGTGTTAACCTTGTAGTGAAAACTCTTGTTGGCGACCTGGCTTCTGACATTTTTTTGTAGACTAAGTTGTTAATCTTCCAACTAATCTCGACCTCCAACTTCGAGACGAAACAGATTTCTTGAAAAAATAAATAAATCCGGATGTTATATATTTTCATTTGTGGAAAACAAGTGGTGTTGGCTATTACATAAATGCCCTGACTAATGAATTTTCACGGGTTATTGAACATTGATATGCATGGGTATCTTGCCTATACAAGTGCGTACCTCTTCTCAACCTCTCCATTCACACAGATTGAATTTTGTCAGACTAGTATTTGAGATTCCCCAGAATGTGTTTTCCTCCTTTGTTTGTTTTGGCTGAGTGTGTAACCAAGAGCATTTCTGCATACCTAAGATGGGTTTTGGGGTTGAGGAAACTTTCCAGAAGTTTTTTTAAGACATTAACACCAAGGTTTTTCCAACACATTAAACTCTTAGGTGGCCCCCCAAGGTTGTTTTTTCCTGACCACCTTCAGGAAAAATCTGGTTTTGTAGATAAACATACAAGGCTGTTTTGATTTCTCTTGTCCAACACCATCTTTACTCAAAACACTGAGTTCTGACAGCCTCATGTGTTCACTCCTCAAGGTTATTTTTACTTATCTTCTCAAAAGCCGGGAAGAACACTTTTGCAGGATAAGCCTTAATGAAAAGTGAAATCAGGTGTCCAACTGCATCATAACATAAAAAATCAGGCTTTAAATAGGTGCCGAGTTTTTTTGCCTGTATGTTGTAATTTTTAATTATCTGACTAATTGATTGCAGTAAGTGTTGTTTGGTTGATGTAATTTAGTGGGAATGCAGATACAGCATTCCAACTACTTGTTCTTCTACGGACTAATTCTTTATTATTATTATTCCGCCGGGTTATTTTGTCCCTCTTCTGCTCCCACATTCCACATCACAGAAACATCAAAACGTTCAGCTCGATCGGGAATCGATGGCTATTACTTTTCACATTCTTAACTTTCATAATTCCAGATATATATCCCATAATTCATCCCATTTTTAACATGGAAGTCAATGGAGAAACTCCATAAATGAATAAAATGGTCAAAACAGCACCAGACTTCAGATAATGGTTAATGGTCCGGCCCTCAATGGCTATATGTCAATTATTGGGTGTCATCATATGCCGTTTCCATGGAAACGCATCCCTCGCCATAAAACACAATGTTGTCGTAACTCATATGAAAATTGTCAAAACAGCACGAGACTTCAGATGATGGCTAACGGCCCAAACCTTCACAGGTTTGGTAAAGATGCAGCCATTCACACATTTAAGCGTATTATGGGGTTTCATCAAATGCCGTTGCCATGGCGACAGATCACTGGCCATCAAGTTAGTTCAAGAGTTTGCAGTTAAAATATTCTGCTGCTTTTCCAAGCCTTTTTACTTTCTTTTATTCTCTTATCACACATTCAAGCCCCCAGTGTTCATATATCATTTGAATCTAAATTCTTCACTTTCTTCTTACACATTACATTTCAGCATAGCAGTTCAGCGTCAGCTTTTCAGCATAAAGCATTCCCACTAGCAATTACTTCAGGAATTGCATTCTCTAGTTAGTTCTTGGCCTTCTACAGTGCCTTGTACAATGTCTCCCTATCCATTTTTGACTCTTATATATCATTTTTCTTATTCTTCTCTTTCAACACCTTTCTCCTCTGTCTTCCAGGGTCCTTCTTCATCCGCCTTGAAGCTCCCATGAACAACATCACCACCTCTCTGGGCCACACAGCCGAGCTTATCTGCCGTGTGTCCGGCAACCCACCGCCCGTCGTGCGCTGGCTGAAAAACGATGCCCCGGTGGTGCAGGAGCCTCGACGGATCTCGTATCGATCCACGCCGTACGGATCACGCCTCCGCATTCGCAATCTGGACACTACTGACACGGGCTACTTCCAGTGCATGGCCACCAACACACAGGGGACCGTCTCCACGACAGGCGTGCTCTTTGTCAAATTTGGTAAGAGCAGGGAGCAGTTTCTGCCAAGCATTTACAAGCTTGTTGGCAGGCAGATCTCACAATCAGGTTGTACACCCTTACTGTGTCAAACAAGAAATGTTTTCCTACTCATCTTTTCCTTTTAGAGATCTGGCTCCTTTCAGTAACACTCCTCTCAACCTATTCTTGCTTGTAGCTGGCAGCTTGTGCAGAGAACGATCTTGGAGCAATATTGTTTATCCTCTTGTAAAAAAAATCCCCTTGTCTCCTTTTCCAGATCCACTCCCTACTCTCCTGCCAGGAAGGCCAACGTAAGTTTATCTTTTTCCTATCCGTCTTTTAGTTCTCTATCTTCTCTCTGGCACTCTATTCATGCTGTTCTTAGAGTACTATAATCTTATAAATGGACATTGCAAATGCATACATTTTACAATTTGCATACTTATTCATGGCTTGCAACTATGTTGTATTATTGATGGGGGTAAAAATCTGAGCTTGAAGTTTGCAAATGTTGTTATAGGTGGTCCTGGACCACATAAAGGCAGAAGAAGACCTAAACTACATTTGATTTGCGATCTGTTCTGATAATCAGGTGTGGACCTGTTTTCCGATAATGTCCATAATAGAAACAAATGTAATTACAGACTTTATAGATAAACTAAAGACAAAGTTACAGTTCAGTGAATTCATTAAGGAGCGTACACCAACATTCCCACTGTTTGCTGACATACTGGCTGCTGATACTGTCTGAAACGAGGAAAATGCTGCATTGTGTTTCTATCTTGTACTTCTCATGGCAATGCATGGCCTCCTTTGATATATAGAGCCAGCCTAAAAGTACTCAGAAGGACCTTTTTATTGAGGACTCACTGACATTATAACACTGCTTGGTCTGTAATTTTCAATTTTATTGGTGCAGTTCTCAGTGTGGCTAAATGAATATTTAATATGCGCCTTTTAAATCCCAAATGCCTGATGTTGTATGCTGCTGTTTCCGCCCAACCATCTCAGCTCACATGGTTCACATTTGAATGTGGACTGCGCACACTTAGCCGTGGGCCACAGTCGGTATGTGGACCATGAGGACTGTTGGGCGGGAGCAGAACAAAGCAGATGTTGACATCCGAAACACACCGACTCAGGTCAGTGTAGTAGATGAAAACAAATAGTTTGGAGGTAACTTTTGCCAACTCTGTTTGAGAGAAAAAACCGGGCATTTTCGGGGGACTTGAAAAATAGTCATTTGTGCATATATTTGCTGTTTTAAATGTAAATGAATCCCATAAGCATAGAGTAAACACCTAGTGCCAACACACACATGTAAGAAAAGTATGTATTTATTTTTATTATTTCTTTGGGTGTTTTTCCCTTCTACCCGTCCTTCGTTTCTATACTGCTTGTGGTATTCGAGAAACTAGCTAACTTGGGTTAGGCTGTGTTATTTGATTTTTAGAAGACTAATCAGTAAATAGGATATTATTTAAAATGTAAACATTTTTAATTCATTTCTCATTGGGCAATAATGTGATACTCATCTGCCTCCAGAGCAATAATGAAGTTATTATAATTAAGAGTGAAAGTCTTTTGTCTACTGAGCTAAGTCTCCCTCTGTATTGCGGCCTGAAATGAGCAGTATAGAAAAATGACGCACATCTGTCTCTCTTTGTGGTTTCTTTTCTATATAACTTTTTATATTCGCCTAATTAGCTGCAAGCTGTTTGAATGTACAGTGAAACCAACCAGAGTCCTAATCTCTTTACATGCACATCAAATTAAATAGGGTAAGGAGGGTAGCAAATGAAACCAAATGATACAAAAATGTTTTAAATAATTATCCATAAGTGCTTTCCACTTTAATATTATCATGTTCTTGGCAAAAGTGCAACTCCTGCCCAAATAAAAAAATATTTTGAGTCTGTTGAACACACTTCGAACTTTCCCTGCTCGTTTGATTCTCACAGGATCAAAGGAGTTGAGCTGGATGATTTTCCCAAATGACATTATGGTAAGGCTTGCTGCCATGTTCCATCAAAACTGCTGGCACATAGTGGATATCAGACACTTACTAAATCCACTCTCACAGTGAGATGACTACACAGTACACACATACACACACATTTGAGGAGCACGAACTCATGCTCCGTTTTAAACATCTGTTTCTACCATTCCTATGTTTACATGTTTTAGATTTTTGGACACTGTCACAACACCAGAAATAAACTAAATTGGAAACAAATATTGATAAGAAAATGGGAGGATGAGTTTTTGGCTAAATTACAAGAGTTTTTGAGGATGACAATGCGAGGCTGGCATGATGATCATGAGGATCATCCAATTTCTCACAACAGAAAAATGATTTTGCCGCAATCTGATAAAGAGAAGCAAATCCTTTTTTGAAACCACTAAGGGTTTTGTTCTTGCCAAATGATCATGATGCATTTTAAGTTAATTTCCAGGCTATAAAAATGTATAAATGTCTTCAAAGACTTTTCAGTTATATTCCTTAATTGGAATTAGTTCCATGAAAATCCACATGATGATGATGCAAGGCAAATACTTTGTCTGATTTTCCTTCTGAGGGAATTACGTTTTTAGGACTCCTATAATCTAAACATCTCAAGGATTCCAACTCATTGAGGTACAGCTTTCCCACACGATACGCTACATTACACTTTGCAAGTTGGAATAAATTAGGTTCACCTTGTGTTTTTTTCCCTGCAACCTTGTGAAGGGAAGTGTTGAGCTGAAGACTAGCATGCAACCGTGAGTCTCATTACAGACTTCATTTAAACGGACAGGGGCCTCCTTTGACAGCTGCCGAGCTGCGGTGGTGGTGGGCTGATTATTGCTGCTGCTCATCATTAGTGCCACGGCAAACTTATTACCTGTAAAGTAAGGTGGCAGGCCGTCAATAAGACAAGGTCACATAATGATGACATGTGATGACCTTCAAGCGCTTACCTCATGCCGCAGCTGTTCAAACGTCACGGCTTCTGGTCTTTCTCGTCTGGTCTGAAGTTTTTGGAAAGACATCTGGTCCAAAAGCTTGTCAGTTCAAGTGAAATATACTTTTGTAACTTGCACTCTCTCCCATTTTGTCTGTGTTCAACAGAGAGCTCAGTGGCTTCCATTTTCTTGGGGGCAAATTAGCCACAAATATTACTTACAAACTTAAGTGAAGATTTTTTGCCGCCCACCTTGTTGAAGCTGAACTTAACATGAACAACATGTCCCCTGGGTAGTCTTTGCTTCGGTCTGATTTCCATCCTCTACGCTGGGCTTAAGTATACAGTGTGTGTGTGTGTGTGTGTGTGTGTGTGTGTGTGTGTGTGTGTGTGTGTGTGTGTGTGTGTGTGTGTGTGTGTGTGTGTGTGTGTGTGTGTGTGTGTGTGCGCGCATTTAAATCAAAATATTTCAGCTCTTGGACTGTCAAAATGACACAGTGGATTTTTCCTTTTAAATAATTTGCAAATAATATATATACGTAGCTAAGACCAGCAGCAGGTTAGCTTAGCTCATGATAAAAACCAAGAAACATTTTTTCCTGGCTCAGTCTAAAGGTAACTAGATATTTATACAAACACCTCTTAAGATCGCAGTTTAACACGTTATACCTCATTTGTTGAATCCATAAAAGAAATAATTGTAAAAGTGGCACTTTGTGGTTTTATGGGGCGTTAGCTGTTCCTTTTATATAAGCTGTTCCTCTAAATTCTCACCAAAGTCTCAAGTTCTCCTTTTTGTGACGCAAATCCAAGTGTCATATTTATAAAGCAGTTTATTTTCTTATACGAAGTTCATCAGAATTCCACAATTCTAGGTAAAAAAGAAAAAGATCAGTGCATCGCCTCTATTTTGTGCTTTTTCTCCTCCCTCCATATTCCCCCTTCCCTTCCTCTCCTCCCCTCCTTGGAGATGTTTTAATAGAGCCAGAATAAACACAGGGTAAGGGGAAAAAGTCTTGCCTGCCAAAATTAGACCCCCAACTTTATGCGTCGCTCTCTGTGCGTGCCACACTTCCTTCATTTGTGAAAAGAAAGATGGAGATGGCGGGAGAGTGAAGGGAGTGAAAGAAAAACAGTGTTAGCAGCAGTGTAGGAGGAGGATGGTACCATTAACTCTCCTGGGTTCCATGTTGTTCTTTGAACCCCTGGTTCTGCGGGATTGGAGGGGTTCAGGTGTGATTATCTGAGTAATCCAGCAGAAGGTTTAGCTCAGATTAGAAGCAGGAAATAACTCCTGACCGAGGCCTGCGCGCATGATGCAAACCTCAGGCCAAAACTGTCCACGACGCAATTTTTCAATATAATGAATCAATGGGATTAATTAATCAGATGCGTTATGAAGGCATGAGCTGAACTTTAAATTACTTTTATTTGTTCTTTCAGGTTTTCTTTTTGTATGCTAGAGCTATTTTAAAATTACACCAAAGCAATGACAGAGTTGCCAGCAAAGACATTAATAATATATTTAGGTTTTTTGAGCTGAGACTTGTTTTATTTAATTAATATAAGTCATGATAACTTTCTTGTAGCACTTGGGGGACAGTTGGGGAGTTTGTCAAGCATGACAGATGGCTTGTGGGTTTGTGAAAATACTTTTTGAGTTGAAATTGTGCATCATCTGCAGCTCTAATCAATATTTGTATCATAACAATGGATACAAATACATTGCATTGTGACTCTGTGTTTCCCCTCAAAGGAGCTTTGGCGTCCGTCCGCTCATTGCTTTGGTTTTAAGGCTCACAACTTCACTGTTCTGGTTCAGTATTACTGCTCTTATAAAGCCATTTTTGGCCGCACCAATCAGCTGTTTCCAGAATAAAAGCTCTGATAAGGCGCATTCACACCGCAGTACTTTTCCCACAAAGTTTCATGAGAACTTAGTTCATCAGAACTCTTTAGTTCTGATGAACTAAGTACAGATCGCGTTCACACCGGAATAAATCCCTGCGGGTGGATTAGGCAAATGAAGCCGCTGACGTCACTTCTTCTTCTTCTGCTTTGGGTTTACTGGCAGGCCGTAAACAACTTCACGGCGTATACTGCCGCCCAAAATCCCCGGCCGGAAGTCCCCGGTTGGTGGGGACTGGCTTCAGTAGAAGCTGCTGGGACTCCCAGCAGCTTCTACTGAAGCCTTCCGAGTAAATCGCCAGAACGCCGACACCTCCTCATCTCCACCGCTCCCATGTTTATTTTGTGTTGCCATAAATTAGTCTCTGCGTTTCTCTAAAATTACAAACAAGTCGGACGAACAAAATAACAAGAATAAAGTATCCGTCAAAAACTAAACACATCATGGAACCAAATGGATGTTCTGCACCGCTTTCGTTTGCTGACGCCTTGTGATGTACGATACTTCTACCTTCGAACACCATAAGATAGGCTCATGGTGTTTATTCAGGCGCACAGTACCTTCTGTCTCACGACTATCGTTTGGGAACCCTGAAAATTCCATCCACCCTAGCTCGGGGACCACCCACTATACCGTAATGGGTTTAAGCTTGGTTTGCTCCGCTTGCCGTACCCTCCTAATACGGAAATGGTTCTATTACTAAAAGTCTAAGTAACCGCCAAACCGATGATAACGTATTCAGATGGAGGCGGGAGCGCACGTACATGCCGGCTCGTGTTGTCGTTTTGTCCAATGGCCAATTCGTACAAAAGTTCATTTTGGGAAGGGTAAACATAAGAGCCTCGATACCATACAACCGTGTACATCCTAGAGCACCGACGTGTACCCCTCCCCTCCTCCACCACTGGCACCCGCACTCGGCACCCCGCCGGCCTCTACATACCAGCCTCGCCACCGAAGCCCGCAGCCCCACACTTTCAAAACATCTAGCCCCCGTTGCACGACCCTCCTATCAGGTGTCGACGTTCCTTCCGTCAAGACCGTTACCCGGCTCACTTCGCTACGATCAGGCTAGGTCCAGGAGACCAGAAGTTAACAGACCTGCCGAGAAGCAGTAGGCGACAGGCCATAACGCAACACCCGAACTTGACAGAACCCTTGTGCGTGCTACTTCACACAAGTGGACTCTTTTCTAACTTATTTATGTTTTTAGGTTACGTTCATCCCACAAAGACACCTCGGCATTGATTAGTGTTACCCACATATACAAGGTCCGGATCCACACCTCCATATTGTATTCCCATTAACTCCGTTAACCTACTTTTGTTTTCCATGATACTAATTAATTTTCAGGAAGAGCAGTGAAAACTGGGCTTTGCGCTTCTCTACCCATACGTGGTTGGGTCGATGTCAACTAAAAGATGACGTTGTGAGGGGTGTGGCGTTCACATGGGCGCTGACAATTGTTATTACTCCGAGGCGAAGCTATTATATACCGACAACATATTAACACATGGAGATAGGACTCGTGCGTTTACTTGGTACACTGCGGTATCTTTTACACTACTCGTGCGTGAACTTGTAAACAACTCGGTTTCCGTTATATAAAAGAGAGTATTTGAGCGGACGAGCACGCCGTTCGTCTGGCGACGCGTAATGAACAGGTTTGGAACTTCTGGAGTCTTGCCCTCGTAAGGTATTTCGGGGTCTAGGTGCCGAGGGCTTTAGCGGGTCATTTACATCAGGTCCCAGGCTTGTACTCGCACCCCGTGGGCGATAGGCCTCACCACACGTCGGCTGGCAGGGCCCAGAAAGACCTGGACGCGGAAAGAACGCTTCAAAGTTGTACAACTTAGGCCCGGCTTGTTTGGTGGGCACTTGTTTCCCTATTGTGACTAACCGACAAGTCGGACGCTTGTCACGAGCTAGTTCTACTCTTCTCCTCGAATAACTCTATTAGTTGCTTACAACCTCCCTCCATTTTGTTTACTAAAGTGGTGCTTCGCATACTCAGGTTCTCTACTGACGTATGCGGAGGACTTCATAAGGCAGACAGACAGTACGACGGCAGTAGTACGATATTTATAGTCTATAGTCTTTGCTCCATGCCATCACGTTATGCTTACCCTTCTTATTATGGTCGGTAATCCACGCATACAAAAATAGAATATGCTTCACATAAAGAAAGAAGAGACGAAGATGGGAGTCTCGGCTGTGTTAAGAGGAACTATACACAACATAGGAGTAATAGTAAGGCTTCAATATAACTTGTGACTGATGGGCAGATAGATCCCCTTCCATTCCAGTTGCATTTTCTTATCGCTGAGTGCGTACGGCGGTCAAGTTATCTTACTGGGATGGCATTTCGTCCAGCCTAAACGCACAACACTCACAGGTTCGGGCGCATCACCTCGTCCGTTATGCGTCTTCCAGGCGAGACTTAGACGCCATCGTCAGCTTTGTACTCTCCTCTAACACACTAGTTACTTGTCACCGCATAGAAGAGTCTCTCAGCATCTTACTTTAGACACAGATCCCCTGCGAGTCCAACTTCCTGGGAAATTCCATACGTATCGGACCCGCAAGTGTGGCGCAATCTATCGATATAGCCGCCTGAACACCCTCCACACGGCCCTAATATATAGTAGTGGACTTGTTCACAGCAGCAGTGTGGCTATCTTGGTATCTTCCGGGTCGTACGAATTTTGCCTCTCTATTTTAGGATCCATGCTGGATACCGTATTAACTGGACACAAAATGATGTGGCGCAAACAGGCAGGGCTTTCCTTTCCTTCCTTTCCTCCACTCCGTCTTCCCCGCGACACAGAGTACTCGCGCTCGTCTCCCACGGGAGATACGTCGAGACGACACGCTGCACTTTGTCTTTACAGCGAGATAGAAGACATAGACTCAGACCCGCCTGAACGTTTGATGCGGTATGCTCTTCTTGTCTTGTTTTTTTTTTTTTCACCAACACTTCGGTGGTAACAAATAATAGGAGCGTAATCGTAATAACTCGGTAATCGTACATCG
>NW_011367078.1:327004-353271 GCF_000735185.1 Notothenia coriiceps
AAAGATATTATTATTACTAGTATATTTCTACACGGAAAATGGAGTGACAACCTCTTTTTCGAGAGATATAAGCAATCGTATCGATCGATTGGTCACGATTATTTTGTTTCAATACTGACTAGTCATATCTGTCTACTGTCTAGTCGGTGACCCGAAAGTTGATGATTTCTTTGTCGGTGCGTTTTGACGCCGTACACATGCGAGGAATACCATGACGTTAAACACTTCGGCCGGGCCTTCGGCGCAAGACCACGAGAGGCAATCTTGATGTGAGGACAGTCTGCTCTGTAATGGGTGACTACTGTGCAATCCGAGCACACACAAGTTCCTGGGACTTGAACCCGGTCCTTTTTGTTCGAACAAATTAAAAACGCCAGATCAAAGAACTTAAAAAAGAAAAAACGCACAAATGATTTAATGGAGCTCCGATGGTTTACCAGAGTGCCGGCATATGCCGGGCCTCCGGCCCGAGGTACAAGACGCACTAAAAATAGGTTTCGGTTTATGTCGACCTACCTGCTAGTCTCCGACTAGAGTAGCCTGAAAAACACTCTCTAACTATTATTATTTTATTCTTATTATTATTATTACGTAATGTAAAAAAAATTATCTCGCGAAAATGTCACGAGTTTTGCGAAATGTTAATGTGTAATGTGTATAATCTGGTACATTCTCAGGTAATGACACCTGTAATGGTGTGGTCCTCGTTTACGCCACATTTCACAGCAACGGTTCCTGTGTTGCCGGACTGCGTCACCGCCCGGCTCCGCCTCTAAGCTTGACTCAAGTGGTGCGGGAACTAGACTACGACTAATCGTAATCTAGGACTATCAGGGACCTCTAGAATTTCCGGTGGAAGGAACAATTGGGTAAATGAAATATACACTGTGAATCGTACTGTTTAAATGCACCGTTGTGTCGATTGTTTCTCTTACATTATGTTGAAATCAACACAATTTTTCCTTATGGTCGGTTCTCCCCTTTCCCTATGTATAATGTCCTACATTTGTTTGTAGGTATTCATAAGGTACATTGTATCTTCGATGACCGTATACTTTTCGTACACCTTCCGAGAAACTAGGTCAATATAGACCTAACGAAACTTTCATGATAATGTAAAGTTCGAAATTGGCCATCTCCTATTAGGGGTAAAATTATTTTTTAGATATCCGTCCTCTACCTAGTCACGTGGTTACAAGATCCTTCTACTGAAACACCGACATTTTTCGTTCACTAAACTTTACCATTGTGTTCGCCGATTTTCCAATCGAATCGAGAAACCGCTCTCTTCCGGTGCTTGGTCCTGAAGTTGGGTTTACGTTACAAACTAGTTATGTTCATATTGCCCAAGGTATGGGAGGGATGTTTTATCGACCAAAACCGACAAATAATTTTTTTTGTTACAATTACCAAAAACCGGTAAATCCTTGAGAACCAAGTCTCCTCTCACCCAATCAAGGACGTGCGGGAGCTGTGTCATTCGCTGCGGCGGAGAATCGAGCCTTCGAGAACGGGAGATCTGGCTGTTAGAAAACTCGACGCTTCACTTGGCTAAAGTAAACAGGTAATATGAAAGTAAAAAAAAGTTGTTATTAATAAATAAGAATACAGTTTAAAAGGGGAGTGATTTGTAAAATATCCATAAAGAAAAAAATGTGCTTACAGTTCCGTTTCATATGGGTGTTGAGAGATGTATCCATAGATCTCTTCATGTTGCTCTCAAAGTGCACCAGATTGATGCTTTTAACTTCAACATTTAAAAAAAATTAAATCATGTCCACATGGATATGAAACTAAATACATTTGCACACATCTTGTGTCCATATCTTTCTGTGCATGAATGCGTGGGTCATGGTCAAATATCTGGATTAAGACGTTGCTTTTTCTTTGCACAGCATGAAAGAAAGGCGAAATGAATGGGCTTTGATTTGAGTTTTTTAAGCAGACGTTGAGTTCAATAATTTGTACGGCCCTCGAAGGATGTTGTAAAAATTGAAATGGCCCTTGAGAGGAAAAAGGTTCCCCACCCCTGCTTTAGTGTGACAGCAGCATATTGGAATTAGTGCTGAACTTCAAACTCATGGGAATGGGAATGAGTGAGAGTGCTGAAGTTAAATTAAGGAGAAAAAGGGAGCCTCAGAGGGTAAAGCTGAACCAAATCAGAAATGTTCAATTTGAGGAGTTATGCATTGCAAATATGCTGTTATATGGTCTGGGGGCGGTGTTTGGAGCCATGGTGGTTGTTGTTGTGGTGAGTGAGACTGATGTATGAGCTCTCCCGCTCTGTTATTAGAGCCTTTCCCAAGGACCTCTCCATCCCTATTAGCTGGAAAACTGACCGAACTCAGGGGTTATTTGGAAGACCAGCAAACCCACCACTTTGAGAATATAGCTACGCCATGCTCCTGTTTTAAAGAGGTGAAATAAAAAGATATGCGTAGATGAGGAAAATCTAGGAATCATAATAGTTCCGCCTCCTTTCCATTGAGAAAGTTTCTTCTTCTTTTAATGTGTTGTCTTTTTATTTTCTAGATTTAGGTGCTACTACTGAAAAAATACTTCCTGCTTTGCCAAAAGGAAGTTGTTGAAGAATATATGTGAACAGCTCTTCCTCTTAGATAGAAAGATAGAAGCAAGATAGAATTCCTTTATTGTCATCGCACCAGGTACAACAACATTTTAAAAAGCAATCCTCATTCCACATAAAACAAATAAATATATTCACACCCAACTATGGAATTACAAGCAATGAATAGAGTAATGTCCGGCTGGTCATCCAGAACTAGACTCAACACCATAAAGGGCTTAACCTGCCTTAATGAATTATTGGCCCAATTAGGTTAAAGATTGAAAAAACAAGTGGAAAGCTTCAGACTTGGCAAAAGAACAGGGATTCAAGAAAATAAAGATGATTTGATGTTAAAAAAAAGTGATGGAGGAAGCAAGTGTGGGAGGACTTTGAGATAAATGGAGTGAAGAAGACTTGGAAAATGTGAGAGTGCATAAAAAAAAAACAGCAAGAGAGGAAAAAAGTGACTTCATAATAAACGCAGAGTGAAGGAGTAGGTTTCCGTCCCAGCAGCCAGAGTGCAGGCTTGAGTTGGCTCGAGAGTTTATTTATTGTGTCAGATTTAAAAAACTTTAACAGTGATCAAACACAAGCCTCACAGCCAAGGGACTGATGGCCAGCCACAGGGAAGGAGGAGCCAGACAAATAAGTAGGTAATTCTAGTGTCCGAATTCCAGTTTATTACTATTTGGGTTGGATTTTTTGTAGTTTAAGCCATATCTTAAAGCTCTGGCAATATTGCACTTGGCAATATAAATGCTGAGATCTGGGAACCAGGCAGAGGCGTTACAACAAAACCTGTTGGTTCAAGAAATGCAACTTATAGGATTTGACATGCTCTTCACAATGTGTAAATGCAAAATACAATTGCGTGATTCATAATATTTTTTATTGCACAGGAGAAATGTGTTTGTACACAACTGCGCCTGGTAAAGTGAAAGAAACGTCGGGTTATGTATTGTAACCCTTGTTATATATTAGCACAGGCAGAGCCCTCTACTGGACTCTATGGGTACTACCTTACCCTGCGAGCATTCTCCCACTGAGACTTCTTTAGACGTGGCCGGCCTTGGGCGGGCCTACCGCATCACACCATATAAAAGGAGGCCTCGCCTCCTGACTGTCATCCTACACCTCTCTTCAGCGAGCGGAATAGGACAGACAGTGCCCTGAGTAGAGGGCTCCGCCTGTGCTAATATAACAAGGGTTACAATACGTAACCCAACGTTATATCTCTCACAGGCTCCGCCCTCTACTTGGAACTCTATGGGTACAGTGGNAGTAGAGGGCTCCGCCTGTGCTAATATAACAAGGGTTACAATACGTAACCCAACGTTATATCTCTCACAGGCTCCGCCCTCTACTGGACTCTATGGATACAGTGGGTGGAGCCCCGATGTATACGCGCACTGTCGTCCAATAACAACATTCCACCCTACTGCCCCTGACCGGCCTTTCTGGTCAGCAGCTGCTGCCCTACATTCTCCTTTAACCCGGTCGTGACCGTGGAGAAGTCATGGCTGCGGCTGACAGAGCACACCCTGCCGCGCTTACCTCGCAGAAGGTGTGCCCAAAAAACAGTGATGGCCCCCCCCCCCTTAGGCGGACGGGGAGAACCCCCAGCCCTGTATGGGCTCACTGTGCACCCATCTTCCCGAGTCCCTAAGGATCGCAGGGAGAGTGCCAGTGCCCATGCCCCACACTCAAACACTGACCCCGTGCAGAGTTTGTGTGGACTAAAGTGTGGAGGGCTACCCCCCTCCTGCCCACCGGCAGGAGGAGAGCAGCCCTCCAGCCCTGTAAGGGCCCAGCGCGCCCCTCGCCCATCCCGGGACCCTCAGAGGGCCCGAGAACAGCGAGGGCGCATTACGTCCGGGGAGGGGGTCAGATGCCAACAGACCCACAACCCCAGGTTCATATTAGTGTTTTCTTTTGTGCCTCTACAGTAACCTGTTTACATGCTTTGATTTGCTGGAGAGAAACACCCTCTGGAGGGNATCGCCCCCCAGCACTGGGGAACCGCCCAGGGCTGGCCCACCTTCATCTGTGTCATCTCTGAGTACCACGGCGCCCCAACGCGGTCCGGAGCCACTAGGATGACTGACAGACGTTCTCGCCTCACTCTCCCCAGGCCATATCCTGCGGGTCTCTAGCAGTGGCGACTCCCTGGAGGTATGATAACTCTTTCTTCTTCAAACGTCTTTCAGTCTCTCGTGGAATCACTTCCGCTGCTGAAGAGAAAAGGATGACAGTCAGGAGGCGAGGCCTCCTTTTATACGGTGTGATGCGCGCGCATTCAGGTAGGCCCGCCCAAGCCGGCCACGTCTATAGAAGTCTCTGTGGGAGAATGCTCGCAGGGTAAGGTAGTACCCATAGAGTCCAGTAGAGAGCGGAGCCTGTGAGAGATATAACAGGACCAGGAAGTGAATCTCTAATAAAGGTGGATGAACCACATACAGTTGGAAATACAACGTTGTATTTTTCAACTCTTTTTATTTTTCTGACTTCATATTACATGCCAAGTCTGACCTCAAGTTAGGGATATCAACTTGTGGGCACATTTATTAATACAACATTTTAATCAATTACATATAAAATAAACTACCAAATTGTTTTTTATAAACCTATATTAGAATATCCCTTAAGAGAGAGAGAGCAAACGAGTATATTGACATTTTGGTGATTGAATAGAGTGCACTGTTTGTGTCTGTGCAGGCAGGTGTGTGAAGCAGGGGCTCCCAGGTTCAACTGGAGCGTATAGAGGAAGAAAAGCAGGCCCAATTCAGGGACTGAGTCTTCACCTGAGACACACACACACACACACACACACACACACACACACACACACACACACACACACACACACACACACACACACACACACACACACACACACACACACACACTCTCTGTAACCTTATAAGACCACAGAAGGGGGTGGGAGAGAGAGAGGCGGGAGGGCTGAGCGGGGTAGAGAGCTTTGAGCAGGATAGATGACAGCGTGACAAGGCCCTTTTTGGATAAAAACAATGGACAACAAGAAAAGGGCCTAAGTTTCAAAATACATTTTCTGTTATTATAAAAAGAACAGTTAAAAAAAGTAAAAATATTGCTTCCCCTACACAAACGACAATGTGTTAATGTATACTTCATGTTTTGGAAAGCTGCATAGCCTTCGGAATTAAAGTTTGGCATTCTTAGTTGATGTTGGAGGGAACTTTGGCTCTTTGTTTCAAACGGCCTTGTTTTAAAAATCTATATTTGTTAGATATAATGGACCTTTATAAAGCTGACTTAGAGATACTGCTGTGCAGAGACACTGACATTCTGAGGAAACAAGAACACATTGGTAACAACAATGTCATCCTTGCTTCAGATATCAGAATGTAAATGGTTTCTATGAGTACTCTCGAGACTACCCTTTTTTTTTTACTTGTATTGTCATTACACAATATGCCTACTTACTATGTAACAAAATGGTTTCTCTGCATTTGACCCATCCTAGTGTTAGGAGCAGAGGGCTGCCATTATGAACGGCGCCCGGGGAGCAGTGTAGGGAACGCTCAGGGACATCTCGGAAGCACTTGGTTTTGCCGGGACTTGAACTGGTGACCTTCCAGTTGCCAAGCCAAGTCCCTATTCACTTTGCCACCACCGCCCTTTACACAGGCATGCTGTTATACAATTACCATGCAGTACAAATGGTAATTTTTCTTATTCTAAAAGTATTTGCATGCTCAGTTCCCTGAACAACCTTCAAATTGCATGTGTGGATTTGATTGGAAACTAAAACTGTGGGATTCGATTAGCCCAATTGTATTAATGTATGCTGATGCTGGTCCCCATAGCAGCCATTTCATTGTAGTGAGATAATCTTTGGAGTCTTGACCTTACTGTATAAAAAGAGGTGTTTATAGCTCTAGGATAATCACAGCCTCATGGAACTTTACAACCACAAACTATAGACCGAGGTCATTTAGAGGACGTAAGGCTCTCCAAGGTTTATGGACAGTCAGGGGGTTTCTGAGCAGTTTCCTGAACAGAGGTGCTGGTATTCCAATTGCGGGAAAAATAATTAGAAGACATAATTCAACATTGGAACAGCCATTATAAACGTATTCAGTTTTACCAGTTTTCAGAGAACCACTTCCATAAGACATTTACTGATGCCCTGCTATCTCCCTCTAAATATACAGTACATGTTAGGGGTGGATATGAAAGGTTAGAATTGTTGTACACACTACACACATAAACAAATCAAACATTAAATATGAACTCCCAACCACTTCAGAGGGTTTTTAAACTGCTGCAGAGCTACTTCAGAGGAAACTTGAGTACACAGGAATAAAGCTGACCATCATGTGAAGTTCCTTCAAACAGCAGCTTGGCACTTCAGTAAAAATTATCTCACAGCGTCAGGCTTCCATGGACAACTGTCACTACCCAGCATTCCTCTGTCCATGGTGGTAGAGCATGGCTGAGTGGGAGAAGGGTGACTTCCTTTAGAAAGACAGTGAATCCTTACAACTTCCTGGGATGCTGACAAGGCTCTGACTTCTCATGCAAAATGAAAATGTCCATAAAGGCGTCAATGGGGATGTTCTTGCTGTAGTTCTAAATCTAAACCAGTAGTTTAACTTAATCTCTCAGTCTACACCACTGCTCTGTCTAACCACAGAACACAAATTGAGGGGGAGGGGGTTCAACCATGTGCACTGAAACCCTATAGTAGCTTCTCTACCTCACAAGGCCGAATTGGGTAGAGAAGGTTACACTAAAATGTGACCTTTATACCGTAGGATCTCTATTAACAGAAACTAAGGCTCAGCAAAAGTCAATATTATCCTCAATTAACTTCTCGTGGATTTACAGTAAAAACCAAATCACCATAAATGATGTAAAGTTTGTTTGATAGAGAGGACAACAGTGAGACAAAATTAATTTAATTAAACATCAGTTTTCTTATTTTATCTGGTGAAAGTGAATAAATATATCATATCTTAAACAAAATTGAAATCAGAAAAATAAACCTGATAATATTGTGATATTCATTTCAACCAAACTGTATATACTAGGATTAGTTTACATGGATTACTGCTTGCATTCTATGGGGGTCAGTTCCAATCAAACATGTGTACCAATGGTCAAATTAAGAGTCCAGTTCACCAAACTAGAACACGTGCACATCTTTGAACTATGGGAGGAAACCTGAGATTGCTAAGGAAACCTGGCACAGAGGGTAAGGGCCCGGGGTTAACTCAAGCCTATTAGGGTTTGTTTGGATTTATGTCCAGTGAGGGCAAATGAACACATCTCCATTGCAGAGATATGCTGGTTAATGTTATTTGAATCCCAGTTAAACTAGGGTCCATCTTCCATATTTAACTTTTTCATCATGAACTCTGCTCTGCGGAATTACTTCATGCTGTGCTGATGGCTCTGCAGAAGCCCAGCCATGCCCTGTTTGTCCCTATAGATCAACATTTGGATGCATAAGCCCCCGCTGAACCTATGAAGCTCTGCAGTGGAAACCACGCTGAGGTAAGGTCTGGTTAGCCCATTCAGGGTGAGGCTCTCCTTTGGCTCCTGTTACCGGCGATGTAAGCAGACTATTGGGGAATGTGCACAAGCATGTTACCACCTACTGTGCAGCTCATCTGTTTTCACCTGACAGGTCCAGTACAAGTGTGGGTATGTGAGCTAGCACTCGGCTTTCTGGAAAATCTGATCGCTTCCACGCAGATAGGCTGAGCCTGGAGACCTTGACGTAATCTGCAGAGGTAGCCGTCTGTCTGTTCATCTGTCTCTGGAACGTGGATACAGTCATCACACCAGCATGTTACTGTGTCACTTTACTGCAGAGCATGTGTTACCTCAGCGTATTTTGCAGAAATTAGACATGCTGTTAAACGACGTCTATATGGCGAACATGAACGTTACATCCGTGTTGAGGTCTCCGTATGTCACAGGGTCCGGTCGTGGGATTTAAGAATTAAGCCAATGTCAGTCCGGCTGTCTGTGTGTGGGGACAAGAATATAGTCATCTCGCTTGGCTTTTTGTACGTGAATTTTCTGTGTGCCAACAATGTGAAAAAGACATATGCCATGTTGCATGCCTGCCTGTGTGTGTTTGTAGGTGTGTGTGCGTGTGCACTCAGGTACACATATATACCCCATAAGCTCACTGTCGGCATTCCTAGATTCCTTGAGGAGGACAAATTCAAAGGGAGAGGCCCCAGCAGATAGAATCTGGGAATGCCAGGATAATGCTCTCCCTTTGAATTTGTCCTCCTCAAGGAATCTAGGAATGCCGACAGTGAGCTTATGGGGTNACACACACACACACACACACACACACACACACACACACACACACACACACACACACACAACCCTGCTGGTACTATATTATCATCATTATTAAGCCATTACCATTTTTTTTTTTCTGGAACAATTAAAGGTGACTGTGGTCTCTTTAATGAGGTGTGTGCGTATATATGTACTGCTTCTCTCATTTTACCTTTAATATATAACGTGTGCATTAATGGAGTAAAAGAGTGGGCAGTCTGGTGCTGTGGAGCGTCATAGTTCTCCGAGAATAAACTCCCTAAAACACAAACACACACACACACACACATTCCGCTTTCTGGCCATGCCCATCTGTCCAAGGCTGACCTATTAGGAGTGACCTTTCGACGGGCTGGATGCATGGATGCATTGGCCTGTTTTATTAGAAGGTATCAGTGTCACAATCTCACACAAACAGCCCCACAAGCAGCTATCGAATGTCCAGTTTCATGAAGACTTTGGACCTGGTTGTGTGCTCCTTCTTTCATTCAGCTCCAGCTTGCCTTTATTATGAAGAGATTTTACCTCACTGCATTCAATAGGCCCTTTGTCTTGTGTGTGTACATGTTCATGTGTGATAGAATGAAACATTGTCATCAATACTGGAGTATTTATGTGACCCCGGAGATAGACACTCTCTTCTTCTGTCCTAATGATGTGTGATATAAAGCTGATTTATGCTGGTTAAAGAAGTGTGCCCTTTTACCTTGTCTGAATGAGTTTTGACCATAAATCAATACGTTAGGTAAACTAAAGCATAAAGGAAGTGCAGGGGTTGAGTCTGCAGAGACTCAGAGTTTGTTGCAGATTCGAGAGCTCCAACTATTTTCCAGATTTCATTATTGAAGATCTCTATTATCTGCAGCTATTTTGAGAATCAAAACATTTTTAAACAAGTTATTCTTAAGATGGTTGTATGCACTCGGATGTAAAATTGTGCTACTTTCTTTGGTCTCGCATAATAAATACAATATTAGGGGGTTGATGAATGGACCTTGGGCTTTTTGTCACAATGTTCTAATGTTTAATAAACTATACGATTCAAAGATAGAATGAGGAAAAACCAGCACATTAGTTTAATAACAAAAGTAGTATTTGGTTACAGCTTTACCCATATTTTTTACTTTCGATTATGTAAAGTCTCTGAATGCTTGGCGACACATTTAGGACAACAATATAGACACTTAAGAATTGACTGTTCTGAGACACTCGGTCAGTCTATCTGTGTGGATGTTTGGAATCTGATGAATCATTATATCAGCTTAACTTAATTACATCGGACTTGACATCACAAAAAGTTGGTTTGTAATCTTTGGGTTATGTTCAACATCAGTCTTCTACTGACACCAGTATGTGCTGGTTAAGAAGGACTATTGTTATGTTCCATTATGAATTCCCATCTACCTCCCAGATGTGAAACACCATCTTGTTTTTGCACATTTTTTCTCTCTGGAAAAAAAACTGAAAACCCTGATTGACAATTAATAATAAGTTGCTTTGCCAAGAAAAAGATGGAAGAAGTACAAACAGACAGATAATAAAAGGCTGAGTAATTCCTCTTTTTGCATTTGTAGCTATGTGCGTGTTTATATGCATGCGGCAAGCAGGGTGAAAATGACAGTCTTTATTTGAAGGCAGCTGGAGACCAAGCCATTAGTACAAAGAGGGTTGTAAAACAAGCAGGAATGTTGCTGCTGGGTCCTGTGAGGTTTTCATCAGGGTGGGAGGTGGAATGACAGCTACAAGGGATACCCTCAAGGAAAACATTGAGGGAACACATTATGATCAGTGGAGGGATAAACAATGGCCTCACAATTTTTTTTTATGGGGATTAGTCATAACTTGTGAATCCACAACAGAGATCATCAGTTACCCTGTGGGCACAGGTTTGAATCTTGGGATATAGTGAGAACAAAAAAAGGACTGTAATAGCACAGCTTGGAGACGCATGATTGACTTTTAGTTTGTAGAGACAGTGAGGAACAGGATAGGGAAGATAAAAGAAGAATCCAGTGATATCTCATCTGCTTCAATTATCAACAGTAGCAGCAGGGAGTGTTTAGGATAGCCCAACAAGGCAGTAAATAACTGTCTGATGGGTTCTCATCTGTCAGGCTCCTTGGTTACCAAGAGGTGACTTGAGAAGTCTAGACATTGTGAAATGAGAGGCATTAAAGATAGATTGGCAGATTTTGGAGATTTTAATTATTACATTACATGTAATTTGTTAGACGCTTTTATCCAAAGCGACTTATATACTCAATATTGTGGGCAATCCCCACAGGAGCAATTTGAGGTGAAGTGTCTTGCCTACGGACACAACGACATGCTGACTGCAGTGGGGTTTGAACCTGTGACCACCTGATCCAAAAACCAACACACAACCCACTGCACCTCATGCCTCCCTAATTATGTGCATTTATTCGGTTCCATCATGCACAAGTCAAATAAAACAATTACATGTTTATGACCAGCATTTTTGGGGGATTGTGTCATTGCAGTGGTTGGATTTCCCTGTAGTGCTCACACGGGGTAAAAAGCACAATAAGCACATGGATGTCCAGAGATGACTCAGATCGTGTTAATCAAGTCTAACCTGCCAGCACAAACACACACACAAAAGAAAAAAGGTGTAGTTGCTTGGATTTTCTACCAAAGCATATATAATGCTGTGCCAACGCCATAAAAAATAATGTCTAACTTAATTTAATTCTTTTTATTAGGAGAAAAGTATGTTGACATTGGAAAAATGGGATACAAAAACTGTAATAATCACAGAAATTCATACACACACTTTAACCTCGCACATCCTGATAGCAGACGGACAGCAGAACTTTGCCAAATTAGCCACATGCCAACCAGAACCGCTGCCCCGAGGGGGAGAAGGGAGAGAGGGAGAGAGAGCATGCAGAGGGCGGAGGTTGAGTGAACTTTCCAGCTGTTACCGTATCATGTTTGACATCAGTGTCTTGTCCTCCACCCACCAAAGAGCCCTGAGAATGACACACACCACCAACAGACACACACACAGGTTTATTGGCCCCAAATTGCCTCTGGGCTTTTTCCCCAAAGTAGTTCTTATCTCATACACACACAAAGGTAGTCATACACACTGCATGAACCTTTTGTTCTTTCTCTTTATCTGCTTTAAACACACACTCCACATACATCTATAATGTTTCTCCTTAGAAGCATGAAATTACAGGTTAGTCTCATCGTGAGTCGGCATCTTTCTAAAACTGTCATCAACACACTAAAAAACTATTTTTTTAAGCACCCATCTGAATACATTTGACCTTCTCTCTTTCTCTCACACACACTTGTAAACATGTCAAATCACCATGCCAATGCCACAACCCCTCCCTTAAATACCACACAACTTGCCATCCCTCTCACACAAAATATACTTACCTTGACACGCCCCCCCAAAAAACACACTCGCACACGCAGCTACAAGCATCAGCACACTCCTCTGAGGGATGCCTGCCTATTTTAAAAGCTTGTCCCGTTTGTAGATTATAGCCAGATTTTAGTGAGAAAGTAAATCGTCAGGTACGCCCCCTTTTCTGTTTTTTCATTTGTTGTTGTTAACACTAGCTTTTGTGAAGACGTCATGGCCCCCAACACCCCCTTTGCCAAAGACACTTGCTTTTGCACAGTGCTGCTTTTGGATCATTTCTGCTTATGAATGGAGCTGCCCCACCTGTGATCACATTATACCCTGAGTAGGGTCGTGTGCTGCAGTGCATTGTGGGCGCCTGGGGCCTCGCTCCTGACCCGTTCATTCGCCCCCTTCCCCGCTCTGCCACAGCAGCTTGTAAAAGTCACTCCGAGCGTGAAAAATAAAGAGAGCCATGCTGCTTTTATAACCTTTCTGTTGGGTCTATTTTTTCATAGCCACTTCTGCCTTTCCTCTTCTTTGTTTGGTTTGGTACAATTCCTGTCTTACTCTGTCATGTTTTCTCTATTTTACTTTCTCCTCTCTCACATCCTTTCACCACGTCTCTACTCTCTCCAGATATAGTTAGCAGTTAAGAGACCTCTCTGTCTCAATTCTCTGATCCCATTTCAACGGGCCATTAAACCGAGATGATTCACAATACAGTACGCAACCTGGGGGAAAACTGACCTTTTGACAAGCTGCTCTAAATGATGTGAAAAGCTCTCATCAAAGAGCTGCACAAAGTTTGATTTCACCCCAGAGATTGAGATTGATATAGACTGCCAACATGTTGGATCATGCCAAGGAAATACAGTCATGAATATGGATTTAAAAGCACCCTCAGATGGCACACACTGTCAACCACCATTCATAAATCACAGTAGGAATGACCAGCCGTTCTCAGTTATTCCTGCTTATTATTTGCAGTTATTCCAGGGCACGGCATTTGCAAAAGGCCTCTGAGGATTATGACAATGTAAGTAACATGCTAAAACCCTGCAATCGGATCTGGCTCCATGCTCCCTAGCTTTGCCAGGCGGTATGTCTGAGCAGACAGATGGAGGGCGATGCCAAATCTGTAAAATAGCGTCATGAAACGCTGTCTTTTCTACGAGCTGTTTGACTCAGATTGGCTACTAGTCTTTTTATAGCAGCTCTACTGGAGCGCCACATTTTCAATCATTACTAACATTCGACAGGAGGTCCAGTGTAAAGTTACCTCTAGTGTACCGGCATTTGAGCTAATGTGTGTTTTTTTTACCGTGCATTACAGTTTTAGTCCAGTAGGTGTTGCAGAATCCTTGTTTGATTTATTTCTGTAGTGGTGTTGATAAGAGTGCTGCTCCTTGATCGGTGGGTGTTTCACGTCTTAATTTGGTCCTATGGCCTACCAACTTACCTCCAGAACTTTCGCATGAAAAAAATATGAAACTGACTGTGACTATATTGGCTCCCAGTAAAAGCCAGGATTTTGTCAGCCTGTTAAAGTTTAGTAGACCTCTCTTTATGGGACTGGACTGAGAACCGGGACTGTCGTTGTTGGACGTAACTGCCAGAGTTTGTTGCTGTCACACCTCCTAACATGAGGCAAAATGGAAAATGATGGTGTTTATACTCACATATAGCAATGAATACAGTATATTGTCTGACAAAACAAAAATAAATACACTTTACACAACCGGACAAATGTCAATTAATTGGAGAACAGCTGCCAGCAAACAAGAAAATATCCAGTGCACCAGGCGAGGTTGCAAAAGGGTAGAAAGGTCCTTTGAGCAACATTAACAGCCCAGAATATGCTCTACAGACCCATACTCAAGTGTTTGGACTATTTTAACAGCCTAACGACTTGTGTTTGCCCACCACAAATCCATATTACCCAACGTCTTATAGGAAGCCCAAGCATTTTTTCAAGACCTCGTAACATCTGGCAGTGGCAAAGATACATAAATAGTGAGATCAGTTCTTAGGTTTTAAATGGTCCAGGTCTTCTCGTGTTACTGGATGAAGAGTTATGAGCGAGTGAAGGATTGGGTGTAGATTACAGCAGCACTCATTGTGTAGTTTCTACTGCTTGCAATACTGTACGTCCAGACAGAGACAACAGTGCTGGATTCATTGATTACTGTCTGTCTTTCTCACAGGTTTTGGACTTGTCTTGCTATTTTGCCTGTCTTTTCTCATGTCTCAGCTTCTTGTTTAGTTGTTACTTGATTTGTTTCGGTCTTGGATTGGACTTGATGAAAGTGGTCTTGAGTACAATCACAGAACACGGTATTAAGCCGCACATTTTTTTATTGTGGGGCTTTTTCAAATGTGTAACTCTTTGTTGAATTGGACTTGGCATGCATATCTTGTGGCAAAATAAAATAAAATGTAATGCCTATCCGTAAGATTACAACATGGAATCTAATGAAACTCCCACACATTGTCAGCACAACATGTAAGAGTGATTGTCTGTAAAGGATTAGCCGGTAAAGATAATAGAGGGATGGATGTTTTCAGGAAATTCTACATTGCTGCAATAAAATGAGTCACTGAGAAACATATTACATTAACATGAGTACTAACGGAGGATTTTAGGATGACACATAGATGCTTAATGTTAAACATGTCCATTCCTGTAATAGGAACAATAAAGCTTTGCAGTCAATGAAAACAAATTAGATACACGCAGGTCAGAAGGATGGTCTATTCTCTTATAATGCTGGATAAACTCCTCAAAGCCAAGTTTGCTTTATTGGCCACACCATTGTTTTGAACTTGAGGAGGGTTACTGGTGTGAGTCCAACACTGTTAGTGTTACAGCTGGTTTCTTCAGCATTGGTCTTTTGCTTAGTTTGGCCTCTGCCTGTGGATGGTGGGATTCTTTTGAAGTGGCTACAATTGCAACAAGCATAGTGCTTTCTCCATGGGGATTCAAATGTAAAGAATCATACAAACATAAGGCTTAGAAACATCAAGGCAAACAAGGAATGCTTTGCCCATTCATAAGTCTTCATGAAAATCCCTTATTGCATGAAATGCCAGATTTTCCTTTATGGTTTTGACTACTTTGCACATTTATTGCCAGGGAATCTTCTGATCCTGTTTCTACTGGCAGTTAATGCAGAACAAAGTCATTTTATCCATTCAGAAATACTTCGAAGATGATGTGCAATATCTGTCCTTATGTTATGATATGCAGTTTGTTAGTATAATTCTGGCTTTTACTTTTCAGCATACACATTTATTTAAAAATGAAATTAAAGCTGATGTATAAACTGAATCGCAAGAGGATTTTCTTTCAAGGCATCGGCTTAGAGTTGTGCTACACAGCTAGAAGAACTACACTGAGCTGGATTTGGCAGCTCAGATAGCCATCAAAGATAAAGAAAAGTAATAAAGAGTGTGTGCAATGGAAATCTCAGGCTGAATGTTTGAGATTTTTTATACTGTATGTGTGGGGAAGATAAAATGAATTTCTAGGCCTCAGCTATTGTGTTTAGTCTTTGACATTGCCCAGCCTTCAGAACCCCAGTCTTTATGTTGGACCGCTGTCATAAATAACACTTTCAAGTAGGGTGACGATTTGCAAATGTGCAGAGTCAAATGACCAATATAATCGGAATAATAATAAAGTGGATTATTACTCTCATGTGGGAGGAAGCACGGGAGACAGACAAATAAAATATGAAATTTGTCACGATCTTGGTGTTATGTCACGGTTTTAGTTTTGTCTGTCTGGTAATGGGTTTTGTTTTGCTGTGCTGTTCTCCCTGTCTCTTGTTTTCCTCCGGTGTTTTTCCTCCTGTGTCTAATTGTCTCATTGTGTTCACCTGTTGGCCTTGTGTTTCTGCCTCCCTTACCCAGCTGCTTCTTGTCCTGTGATTACCCCTCTCTGTATTTAGTCTTGTCTTCCACTGTGTGCCTTGTCGGTTCATTGTTTTTCCTGTCTCTCTCCATGTTGGTCACGGTCATTTTTTGGGTGATGTATATTCCTTGTGCTACCTATGTTATCCATGCCATGTTTTTTGCTCATCGGCTTTGTAAATAAAGCTCGTTTTTTGTTTCTAGACCTTCTACCTCTTTTTGTAGTCTGCATTTGGGTCCTACCTTTTCCGCGATCATAACACAATGTGGTGTAGGGGAAATCCTGTAGATAACATACTTATTATTCAGGGTAAAGGTTGTGACTTGGCCTTCAACTGCTGTTTTTCAAACAAATTTTACAGTGCAGGATTACATATAACATAGTTTTGTTAACTTGTTTTGTTCTTCTTATTTTTTACATACCATGACTTGTCCTACAGTATTTTCACCACCATCCGTAGCCAGGAGCAGTTGATTTGTCTTTGCAAATTCACAGAAAATCTGTGCCATATAGTATGCCTTGGGAGTTGACTCTTTCAAATAAGCTGTCAGGGTTTGAATCTGTTCAGTACCTTTCTTTTAGGATATTTAAAGTCAAATTATTCACTTCACATGACATTACTTACATTACACTTTATCATGTTGAAGAAGAAAATTTAAAATAGAGGAAACTTGGCAAGTACATATGTTGCATTACCATTCAACTAAACATTCCACATTGAAACTAGGAAATCAGAGTTTTAAAATTACGTAATTATCGTAAAGTTTGAGAAATTAAACTGATGAGCACAACAAGGTGCTTTTTCGTTTTTGCGTGTTATCCTTGGGATAGACAGTGTAGCAAACATGGGAAGGATATAAAGCAGGAGTTACATGTTGTGAAAGAACAGAGAGAGATGAAATCTCCTGGGGTGAACTGGATTTATGGTCTGACCGTGCACAGGGATTGTTATTAAGTTTTTATTATGATGAAGAGTTGGATTTCAGGGTCGTCCAACATTTTCACCTGTTGAATAAATTAAAAGAGGCTGTATTCTAAGGACATCGGACAATAAGGTGAAGGCGTGCATGATGCAACGTTCATGGAAACAGTATCTTACCTGTTTCTCATCAAAGATGCTTTTAGTTTGACTCTTGCTGTGCTGCTGCTCAGGTTGTCTTCTCCGTCCTCACGACTGTTGAAAGGCTTCAAAGACATCGAGGGCATCAAAGTCTTTGCCCCCCAGTGGCCTCCCTGTGCTCCCCTTCTTCTCCGTCTTTTGGTCTCCCCTGTTGAAGCTTTGTTGTTCCTCCCCTCATGTGCAAGTGATTAAACGACAGGGCTGAAGGAAAACACAAGCTTTGTTTTCTACGCAGCGGACACGCTCGGAATTCCTGTGGATTTACAGCAGCAAGCATCCTTCAGATCTGTTCTGGTTAAATAGGACTCTGGAGAACCTTCCTGCTATCTGCTAACGCCATCCAGGTCACTTCTTTGTTCTCTTTCCTTCTTGTCTACATTTTTTTCCTCCTTACTCTTTCAATCTCCTCGACTCTCATTGAGATCATCATCTACGTAATAGCTCTCCTCTCCTTCTAGACAGAGGAGAAGCTACAAAGGTCTATTCATAGTTTGAGTGACTGCTAATGTTCTCCTCTCTGCCCAGCTGTCTTGCCTCACTGTCACTCTGGTTCTAATGAAAGGTCAGATGGTCACGAAGGGTACAGTTGCTACCATTGTACCTTTGCAGGCAACAGTCATGTCTGTTGTGTTATGATCTGAAAGCAAAGCCAGTACACTGAGGCTCTTGATATGTAATGATTTGTCCTTGCAGTGACCTTGACAAATATTAGATGTTCAGTCTAGCTAACTGGTCTGTAGATAGTTTGCAGGGCCTCATGAGGCAAACAACTGAATCAAGAAGAGTTGAATGCTCTTATTTGACATGTATAGTTTGACTGCAATGACACTAATGGACCCAATGTTAATTTCTCTCTATTCTTTGGCTAAATCTGATTAATGCAATTCACAGATACTTGGCATACTGATGCATCATATAAAAAACAAAACAGCAAACCTATCAAATATTTTCAAATCAATGCAGAATTTGAAGGCACTAGCCTAGCAGCGCTTTAGGGCTTTTAATAAATGCTAACTTCAGAATGTTAACATGCTGACAAATTCAATGTAAACATGATCATTTTAGAAGTTATAATGTGTACCATGTTCAACATTTTTGTTTAGCGTGTAAGCAAGCTAACATTGCCATTACAAATCTTTTTTTTAACACAGTTTATTTCACTGGAACTTTACGCTGCAAAGGTCTGCCATTGGCCTTGTCAAGTTTGGCTTTCAGCATTCTCCTTCAATCGCACCGTTTCTGCATCATGTTCTTACTGCAGTCCAATACTATTGTAATTAGTTGAGAAGTGCAAGCCAGCCAAAAACATTTCATCCTGAAGACATTAGACATCTCCTTTGGTGCCAGAGGAAAAGTCATGGGATTACTCAAGTCAGTGGGATTCATCCTTTTTATGACTAGGAATAATTGTGCAAAATAGTATGGCAATTGATCCAATATGTGTTAAGATTTTTCTGTCCATATTCCCAGGACCAAACAACTCAAAGACATTTTCAAAACTAGAGCCATGCCGCTTAGCGTGGCTAAGTGTCACATATCCGAAATATCAGCTTTTCAGGAACAGCCTTGAAAGAAAAGCAGTCTTTCATGTTTATAGGGGGTTGTGGAATGTTTTACTTTTAGAGGAGCATGAAATCCTTCAATTTAGTTTATAACACAACCATCAGAAAAATCTGAGAAGGGTTTAATCATGCAGAAATGATACGCTTTGTACCAGACCACTACATGCACAGACTGCCCCACTTACCAATAGCAGATTGTGAGCCAAATTAGCAATTTCTACCAAAAACAATCAAAGAAAGTAAAGTGTGGATCATGGAGTCCCTCTGGCACGCCTGTGTGTTGACTGGACAGTAATGAAAGAATGTAAAAATGGCCAAAGCTCAAATCACGCTCCAGTCAAACAACAGAGGAGTAATAAGGCGTTCTGAGAGCAGGAAAATCTGAGCCTGCAAGTGATTTAAGTGGGGGGGGCTCACAATTCAGTGTGGTGCGGGTTTTTTGTACGTGTGTGCGCATTTGGTGCTCATAGTTTGTGTATCTGTAATCGAGTGCTTTAGTCAGGATGGTAAGGGAGCTTAAGATTGTGTCAACTGTTTATTTCACTGCTCGTGTCTTGATGGACTTTCTAATAGCAAAATGTAAAAGTGCTACCGAGCTTAACCAGGTGCTGTCATTCTAACATGGTCTTTAAAGAGGTATCATGAGGTGCTGAAAATACAAGCCTGAATTAAAGTAAAGTAATACTTTTATAGCAGATAACAAATGTCTTATCGTGAATTGCTTCTTCTTACCAGTAGTAACATAACGAACAGGTGTGAAGGTGATCTACTCTCGGCTCTGTGTGTCAACTTTAATTGATGACTGCGTAATATAACACCTCACTCTCATACATGGTTACGGAAATGTATCATAACCCTTTGCTATTTCACACAACCCAAAGGTAAACACGCGGGGCAGTGCTTTTTCGCTGTTCTGTATTTTTTACTTTGTTACCATCTATGGTACTCAGCACCCACATGTTCTTTGAAAGGTTCTGGTAGGTATTTAATTCCCATATGTCATCTCAACTGTCACTGGGGACTGATTCAGTGTAGAAGCAGCAGGAAGGGCTGAATACCTCCATATTTTAAAAGAGATCCACCCAGTAACACCACATTTAGTTTCCCATTGTGAGCAACTTATGGAGGCCTTGTGTATGTCAGGCACTTCATCAATATATAAAAGGCAACTCCATCCAAACGGATGACAGGTGCACATCAAGAAATGTCGTTCAATCCAGCTGGTCTGCAGGTTTTTTGAAGCAACACATTGCCTTTTCCTAACCTCTAAGCTAAGATATTTTTCCTAAAGTTACAAAATGCTCCCTTCCCTTTCTGCCCCTCCACCTGGCTGTCACATTTTTTGGCATTGCAGGTAAACGGACATACTTTACTTAGTCTCTACAGCCCTGTGAAGCTGACAATTGAGCGGCCCGGCCAAGCAAGGAGGCAGAGGCAGAGAGTTCAAATATAACCTGGTGTGGGCCTTTATTCCTCCTTGTGGTACATGATACACAGCCTCAATATGACTGTCTCCCGTGAACAGTCACCAGCAACAAGGACCTCACTCACACTAACAGGAAAAACAGAGCCTAAATACACACAGACTAATCAAGCCAACAAGACACAGGTGAGGGGGGGAGGAGACAACACAGACGGGAAGGGGAACACTTTTAAAAATAAAACCAGGGAACAAATCCACATACTTCGCCAATAAGGACGCTACACAATCCGTAACGGAGGCCGAGATCTATGGCCCCAAAGATCACCTCCGTTACAAGCCCAAAAAGACTAAGTCAGAAAGGATTGCGTACACTCTCCTTTTTAAAATCAGGGAATGACGCAGTGTGTTTGAGTCTGGTGATTGTCAGCAGTGGCTGCTCAGTTCAAAGGCTTCATACTATATAATAATAGTCAGACAGACAGAGCTAACAGATCTCGTCCACCAGATGTGGAGTCTGACACACTCCAGTGTCTGTCTCCAGCCTGCAGCTATAATGCGCACACTGACAAGCAGGCAACACACACACACACACACACACACACACACACACACACACACACACACACACACACACACACACACACACACACACACACACACACACACAGTCATGAAACTGAAATAATAGTACTATCTCTACTTTATCAGAGGGAATTCGTCATTGCTCATTTTTCTCTGACTTTTACAGCTGTTTTCTCTGGCACACTTGCCCCCACTGACCATCTGACAAGCTATTAACCTATAATATCAGTTTATCCCCTTAATTGTTTCCTCCACCTTAGACACAGTTTCAAGAATTTAATAAAACAGCTAAGAAACCTGTGAAATCAGTCCGACATTTCAGAACTGTGTGCGTCATAAGACCCAACAGTGTCATCAAAGACTTGGTTCGAAGTTCCCTCATCTTTGTCCAGCACTCATGATAAATTGTTTCGTCCCATCACAAACCACGCAGCTGCTTTGAACCAAACTTTTTTTGTGTCCACATTTGTCTACATGGATCTCAAGTTGACTTTCAGTAGCCTAGCAGACCATTTCTCAACCTCTGTTTCTCTCTTTGCCTTTTGAGGGAGGATTGTTTATGTAAGCATGAACCAGACCTGAGCTCATCAAGGCTTTATTTCTTTGAAATGGAACCAGGACACTGTTATGTGTACAGAAGAGAGACAAAGCATACAGTTTATATACAGACTTGGAGGGAAAGGGAATTCCTGCAATGGTAATGAAGTGAAAGTATTCATGGGTGGGGTGCTGTTGCACAGAAAAGAGAGGGTAAGTGACAGGGCAGGGAAGAGAAAAGACAGACTTCACTGCACATTTGATGAGAAGTCCTGATCTACCATGTAAAGCACCACGATAACATCAGGGCCCTGCAATATTACTGTAAACATGTTCCATATGCTCTCACTGTCTCTACCTCTGTCTCCTTCTACTCTACTCTCTGCCTGTCTCACCCTATCTCTTTTGATTTCCTTTCTTCTCCCTTTTCTCGCGCTTTGTTTCTCTTCCCATTTCTCTCCTGCTCCCTAGTTGTTTTATTGAAGAATGCTCCACTGAGGGGAGCATTTGATCTTACTGCTGGTTTGACCTAAAGAGGGAGGGAGGGAGGGGCTTATGGAGGAAGGGTTTAGGGCTGCATGTGTCCCCAATTACACTGCTGAGATGGCAGCGTAATTCACTGCTTCAGTCAGGGGCTGGTGGACGGGAAAGAGATGTCTAATCAAGGCCAGAGTACCCTAACCTGCTGCCAATTCTAACACGTACATAGACACTGCACATGAATGACTCTGACACACAGGCTTTCTCATGCAAGAGCCTTCACACAGCTCACCACATTTGAAAGCTTATATTGCACACATTCTGTCATCCCACCCTTTCTCCTTAACTCCACAGCAGTCTCATAAAAGTCGATAATAAATAATAGTTTGAGAAAAACGTCTTAATCCACTTGTCACTAGTGATCCTACATAAAACATATTACCTCATAATTATTAGTCTCGGTTTACTCTTGTCTGCACATCCATGGTAACAGTACAAACAGGAATGGATAGTGCCTAATGCAGCATAACTTACCCTGTTGTAAGTGTAAGCAAATTCGCGCAAAAAAAATAGTGGGCCCAGGTGAAGCCCACATCCAACTTATTGACTCCTTGGCAACATTTCACTTGTAGTGTTTAAGCTCAAATTGTATTCATCCTGAACGTAAATAAGGGAAAGAAAAACGATGGGAAAAAAAAAAGTGATGATATCCGTAGAATAATATTTTTTTCAACATTCGTCATAAACTGTTTTTTACCATGAACAGTTTCAATAATGTCTAGGGTTCAAAGGACTGGCACATTGATGAGAAGTCGAGAGCAGGAATAACAAATGAAGGTGTATACCATGCTGTGGGATCCTGCACAGAGGGATCTACCAGATTTCATCTCTGCAACCTTGGAGATTCTGTACAGGAAATTAGGTAATACAATAGAGATCTTTGTGCCTGAAGTAGTCCTTTAACACCCCTTTCTTCTGTGCACCACCATGTGCCTATCCTGCTTTCCATCGTCTGGGCTGGAGGTGGATCAGTTATGAAGTGTGTGTTTGAGAGAACGGGGTTTATGGGAGGTGAGGTGAGACTCTGTTTGGAGAAGCAAGCTGGGATGCTTTACAAGGTGTGCGTAGTCAGCCCCCGCTCCAGTCGTCTGGTGAAATGATGTGGAAATTACAACAAGCTTTGGAAATGTTAGAGGAACTGTGATCGTCTTTGTGCCTCGTGGCAGAGTTTGTGTCTCTCTCTGGCACTCGGATTCTAGCTCTTTGCCCACTTTAATAGGATCCAGGCTTTCTAAATCCCCCAGTCATCTCCACCCCCTTTACTTTTTTGAAGTTCTCAATGTTTAATCCACAAAGAAGACTTTGGGTGGAAGTGTTTTCATAATCAGCACATAGTTGCAGCCAATGGAAAACGACGTCAAATGAAAGTGAGATCAGGCATGACTTTCCACCCAGCAAACTTATTCCTTTCGAACTGTGTCTGTAAGGCATCATAAATTAACATCATAATAAACAATGAGACTTTGAAAATAGGAAGACAAACTTTAACTTTACGATTACAAGATTATTTGCACTGTGGGTTTTAATAGAAACTTGAAAAATGACTTCATGCATGATTTACAAAAAAATAATTAACACTTTAAACATCATTTATTCACTTTTCTACCTTTCTCGGGCAAGTTAAACCAAGCACTTCCCCTGATTTGAGGACATTTTTCCTCATTTATAGCTGTTATCCTTTTTTAAACTCTGCTCACCCAGTGTCTTTTCTTAAGCTGGGTTGTCCATCATTCTCCCCTTCCCCTCCATCTCCTCATCCCATACCTTCACCCTTTTACTCACATCTTGTGTTGCTTCTCCAAACATACTGTAGGCTATGAGTTTAAAAAGCTTCTAGTCTGTTTCTTTTCAACAAGTTTGTCAAAGTTACCTTTTATCATCTCCTCAGCTTTCATAACTTACATCTGCCTGACATGTTCCCTCTGCTTTTATCTTTTGTTCTTCTTTGACATATGATTGCCCTCTTTTCCCCCCCAAACTGAGGCAGATCCAGAGCAGGTGTCCCCCATTCCTCCTCTGTCCCCCTCCCTCTTCCTGACATTAGAGATGGGTCTAAGGGGAATCAGAAACCAGGAAGTCTGTCTCTCCAACACACCAACACAGTGAATACACACAAACAGCTTTGGACCATAGCGTTCTTCACTTATTTGGACAGAAGGGTGAATTTCAGTATCAAAATACTTTTTGACGAATCCCTCTCATTAGGGAAACCTTTTGTGTCCTTTAATCACATAAATCCACCCAGTTCCCAAAAAGAGTCAGTTTAGTGGCCTGTATTATTTTTGCACAATGGCATTCTTTCTTATAGATCCCAGAATTGTAGCGGTCATATTCCAGATCCATTACTGCAAAGAACAGGCTATTGACAACAATTGTATCAACTTGTCCTATTTTGATGAATACCCTCAACTTGTTGAATACATTTATCGACCAGTGTTTTTGAATCATGCTGTATCTCTCTGCACAATTTGGAATGTATGTGAAATATGCTTCCTTGTGGTACAGTATGTGGACATGCTCCAGTCCATTTCCCGTTTTTCTGCAGTAGCGGAAAGAGTTTTGGATGTAGACATTGTGGTTCTGTCTTGCTTTCAGCTCTTACTTCTCCCATCGCTCCTCTCTCTCCCACCCTCATGTCATCCTCATTAGCCGGCTACATTTTCCCTCTAAACAAGTGGAGGAATGCTGGTGCTTATTTTCTTAACCTGGAACGAGAGAGGTTCCAGTAGAGCATCAATGTGATTGACAGGGAAGCGTGCTGGAAAGCCTCAGAGGTTCACTGTTTGCCTCAGAATCCCGCTGTTGGCAGCCTAGGGTTGCTCCAATAAAGGGCTGGAAAACCAAAGAAAAGAACAACAAAGCCAATTTTTCCTGAAATGAATTTTTCTTGCTTGCATTACGTTTCTTTTTAGCTTTCATCTCTCGCCTTTCTAGTCTCTACAGTATATCTCCCACTCTCTTATTTCAGCCACTACTTGCTCTTTATTTCTCCTTCTTTCCCAGGCTGCCTTTTTTCAGTCCCAAAGTTAGACTGTTTGTGGCTCTGTCTATCCTTCAGCGTTAGTAACAGAGTCATAACTTGATGGAGACACGATGTCTCACACCCAGTTTCCCAGAAGCATCCCAAAATGATGGAGCAGTTTATCTGTGCATTCTGAAGCCAGCAATCAGCGGCCCCTGTTATACATCAGGTCAATCAGTTCAAGAAGCACAGTGGTAGTAAAGAGGAAATGTGAAAACCTCAATGGTTACATGAATGGGGTTCTTGGTGGAAACATCTCCTACAGAGCTTGAACAGCAAAAAATACTTTCACAATCGGTTTGATGTATATGATTTATAACAAGCTTATCTTAATTGTGTTTGGAAAGACCAGCTGAAGAATATGCAGAAGTGTACTGATGGAAGCATATGGCATGATTGTTAGTCTATGAATTCATTCATGCTTTACAGTTTAAGCAGGTTTGACTATGCCCTGATTGAATACAGACCAGCAGCATTCTAGCTAATAATGACACTATCACTGTGCTTGATGCATCATTTAAATCAAACATCCTTAGCTTGAGATGTTCCTGCTCTGGGTTTCATTAGTATTGGTTTGCTTAAATATTCTCTTTTAATTCAGTTGGCCTGCCAACACTTTTCAGTCATTATACTTTGTGCAGACAAGGCGAGATTCAGCCTGGTGATTGAGGAAATAACAACAGATGTAAAGAGTGGTTTTGGAACAGCGCCAAGCTCAACTGTAGTCTCATTCTGTCTAAATCTGAGTCACGATTGAAATCCAGCAGCATTATCCTGGCATTCCCAGATTCTATCTGCTGGGGCCTCTCCCTTTGAATTTGTCCTCCTCAAGGAATCTAGGAATGCCGACAGTGAGCTTATGGGGTATACAGGACTGTCTCAGAAAATTAGAATATTGTGATAAAGTTCTTTATTTTCTGTAATGCAATTAAAAAAAACAAAAATGTCATACATTCTGGATTCATTACAAATCAACTGAAATATTGCAAGCCTTTTATTATTTTAATATTGCTGATTATGGCATACAGCTTAAGAAAACTCAAATATCCTATCTCTAAATATTAGAATATCATGAAAAAGTATACTAGTAGGGTGTTCAACGAATCACTTGAATCGTCTAATTAACTCGAAACACCTGCAAGGGTTTCCTGAGCCTTGAAAAACACTCAGCTTGGTTCAGTAAACTAAATCACAAGTATGGGGAAGACTGCTGATCTGACTGCTGTCCAGAGGACCGTCATTGACACCCTCCATCAGGAGGGTAAGACA
>NW_011367078.1:353316-363605 GCF_000735185.1 Notothenia coriiceps
CTATATGAAATAACTAGGCGTCAACCCTTTGTAAACGCAATGTAGGTCGTACACATTGTCAACATTTATACGTCACCACAAATAAACATTTATAAATCATATTAGTGTGTTAAGACACAAAGTATAAAATTATTAAGGACAAAAGAAATAAATAACAAACAAGTTATGTGACTGTTCCGGGCCTCTACATTTTGAGACCCAGCGTCCAAGGAGTTGTCACGTTAGTGTTCTGTAGATAGTTATACACACATATGGAGGTGGTAATTTTGACAGTATAAAGACGTGTAAAGAATATGATAGATGTATGTAGAATATATTCTTCATATTATGTATACATATTTATAGTCAATTTTATCTACATCACGATCGTATCTACACGTCTTTACTGCAAATACCACCTCCATATTGTGTTTCAAAAAGTATGTAACAGAAACTATGTGGCAAACACCTATTGGACGATCGTTCAGAACTTTAGAGGCGAACAGTCCATACACTTTTTATCAGTAATATATTGTGTCTTATTAATTGATACATTATGTCTTAACTGCTCATTATGATTTACTGAAAGTTTATTTGTGCTGACGTATAATGTATAGATGTGTACGACTTATTGTATTACAAGGTTTAAAGTTATTTCATATACGAATTGAGTTCTACTAGGTAAATACGGTATAACCGTTTACACGAGACTGGAAACTACCACTACATTTTACATTGTCGGATAGATGATTGACCTCCCAGTGTTGTATTTTCAGTCGAGCATTATATCAGCAAACTGGATCGGACAGTACACTCCTCTTATAATTACGACGATAATAGCACTGTTCGTTAACATTCTACAACAAATTAACGATTATATACAATATCTCGGAACTACTCACTAAAGGATACTGATTTGTAGTCCTTGACGTGCGAGATGTGACCTTGTTAGCATTGCACCTTATTACTTATATGAGTCGATAATTTGATGTAGAATGTACAATCTGAACAGTGTGTATCGCTTGTGCAACGTCCTAGTTACGTGGTCGTACACATTCAAGACCCCTGACTGAACAATGGTAAGACTAAGTTAGACCAGCTAGTCCACATTGGGAACATGAGGTATGTGAGTGTGTCGACTATCTTCCCTGATAGTGTCCCACCAGTTCGTACACATTAACTTAAAGTAATAAAGCCACATAATAAGTCATATCATTTACTCGACGAGGCTAGGGAGGTACTTCATAGAAGTAATGAGCAATAAGAGATTAGTTATTAATTTATTTGTGTTCCTGACGTATATTACACGATAACAACCATGTACCTCTGAACAGTGTCTATAGTTGTATAGATACACCAATACTGTAATCCCAACGTTGGTGACTAGCTAATTAGCTAATTCCATAGCTAGATGGTGTGTAATCACCCGGCTTGATAGGTCAGATAGCAACCAGTGCAGTAGTGTACACAAGACTGTGGGGCAATTCGAAGTTGCAATAACGAGAAAACCATAGCCATGTCTCTGTAAATTTTTTGTATACAATACATAAGTTCAACGATGTATTTTATATGAGCGTCAGAATCACAGCGGTTGAGTCAAAGATTATACGTTATACTAGATGTTTTACGTTAGATATTACATAAAAGCTAGAGCTTAGTCTGCTCCGGCTAGAGAGGGGCGGACGAACGCTCCCCCGCCCGTCAAATGTGTGTGTGCGTCCTCTACCGCTCTCTTGCGGAGGCTCCAACCAATTTGAAATCGGCAGAGCTACACCTGTTACGAGCAATGGTTTCCCGTTATTGTCAAATAGTATATTTCCGCCATTTTGCTCGTTAAACAGATTTGTAAATCGTTGATGATCGATGGCTACTGCCATATTTGCTAAATTTGCCTCTGAACCTTGACAAGTGCATGTTTCAGGCTTATCAATTAACAACAGGAGGGGTAACAGATATAAGACCAGCTGTTAAATAAAGCTCTTCTGACCTTAGCTGGCATGTGGGTATATATTAATGCTGCCCATTATGGGCACAAGCAATTTTCACCCATTTATTAATTATATGTTTTAAATTTGAGTGTTTCCTATCCCCTAAACCTCCAGGGATGTACACAGTTTAATACTGGCATCTTCTTATTATGGGAAATATGAAAACGTCTTTTAAAACTACAACTCCCAGTAGAGACGTGCCATAGATAGAGAACATGTTGCGAAACACAATAGCCAGCATGTGTAGTTCTGGACAGTCTGCCGTGGTTCCATCCCATTTCAAAGTGCTGTTCGGCACTCTGCGTAACCCTCGGAGCACACTCTCCAATCACAGAGCTTGAGGACTATCACGGGGTTTGCCAAGCGAAGCGGAGAGAATACTTACTTCCGGGTGTAATATTCTGTAAAGCAAATGAGCTGCTCCGACCCTTGGTCCTGACGGACTCCAACTTGTGTTTATTAATCAAACAAATAAATAAACACAAGGATAATTATGTGTTATTGTTGAGTAAATTGAGAATTGCACAGGGGAAAATAACGTATCTATTGTGGTGATTGACATTATTCACCCACGGATCTATGGGTTAGGGTATTGTTCTGCACTGACATTTTAGTGAGCCGGACTTCCTGTCTCCGCCGGTCTGTTTTTGCTAAATAAAAGTCTAGCTTGTACCTTTGATACCCCGCCTCCGACTCCTATCTCTCGGCACCACACTATGCCACAATTGCGGATTTTGTTAAACTAATACGTTTGCGCTGTGGACCAACATTGACGGGGAAGGGGGTAGCAATAAAGATTTGACATTTTACACAACATAACAGAAATAATATCGATAGCAGCGTCCCTAGCAACCACCTTGGTAACAATGAAAACGTTGTATAGACACAATTTCCTGAAGTAATCTTCATAATAACTTGCAAACTAAAGATCATGTACATCCACTGCACACATAATCTGAAATAACAACTCATATTTCTCGCATCAAATGACATCAAAACGCATTTTAATGGCCAAACTAACTTTAAAATAGGCATTTTACACCGAGAATAAAACGAAGTTCGGCCATGTTTTTTTTTCTGCAGGGAGAAATGTGAAGATCACGTGACATAGACGCAAGCCATTGGAATGAATGGTGAAAAAAAAAGTAGGGATCTTACAATTTCAGAGGCGTTTTTGTAGAAATACTACGTCCTACGTTGTGGACCAACGTAGTTATTACACGTTTTTTTGTGAGACTGGGTTGAATTATCCCCTCCCTTCTCTTCAACAGCCAACATGACCAGTCATTTGTCTCCAACGCAGCCAAACCCAGGAAGTTTGGAACAAAAGGAGATTTGTAATTTCGTTTTTTCGCTTTTAGCCAAATTGATGGTTGGATGAATAGCTTGCAGGACCTAGCGACAGAAGGAAATGCAGGAAATGTGATGGAGGCTTGATAAACTGAGGAGTTTTGTGCCCAGGTGTTCCATTAGGGTGACGGCCCCGCCCCCACATTACCTGCAAGACATTCAACAAGCCAACAGGTGCAACCAAGACAGACACCTGATTCTGAATTCATCAAGCAGATTACAGTTTACATATCACAGAAGAAAAGAACAAGTGAACATATTCAGTTTTATGATGGCGAAATTATATTTAGCTGCTTCAGTTTCAGGGTCTGGTGTTGTGCATGCTGTCACTCATTGCTTACTGAGCATATGAATATAACAGTCATGTCCTTATTTTCACCTGCTTGTATGCATATTTTCAATTTGCGCATCAAAGTGGAAATGAAATAAATAAAAACATAATTTATGAAATTTCAACAGCTGCATAAAAAAGCTGAGTTTTTACACAGAGATTCCTGAACTGTTCATGACACCTTTGTTGGTAAAGCCGAAAATTAAGACAATGCATTTTGAATTGTCTCTGTGTTCAAGAACTTATAAAACACTTTTCAAAACTTTTGAAGTAACACTTGATTTTGGTGGAAAAGTTGATGTAACAATGCAAGCAGACTTGCCAAATACATAGGATAGGAAATCCCGAAACTTTAAACATCCTCCGTTTGATGAATATGTTCCATAAATGAATATATAAAACAAACCAAAAATGTCATAGTGGCATCATGTTTTCTACAATATTTTCCAATGTTTTATGTATTCACTCATCAAAATTCTATAAATTAAAAGTTAAATGCGAATAAAAAAAGACCTCTTGAATCACCACTTATATAATTTGGCAATGAGAATATGTGTATAAGATGTTCGCTGAATGTATGATACATTAAGGAAGATCCATTTAATTGAAGAGGGCTTCCTTTTCCCTTTTGAACTCGGTCTCTAACTAGTCTGCACTCACAACTAACCCTGTCAGTTTATTAATATTTTAAAGAATATACATGTAATTCTTTTTTTGTTCATGTTTTTCTTGCTTTGAAAGCTCGTTTGGCAGACAAAGAGTAGACATATTTTCGGGCCTCCAATAATATTCTTTTCATGCAGTGAATCTGCCTGTGCAAAAATTAAACACTCCACCGTTTAGTTTAAAGCAGAATGAGGCCAAATTAAATATTCTCTCTCTGTCTGACATATGATGCCGTGGGACATTCCAATCAATATTTGTCGCCCTTAATTCTCTCTCGAGTCCATAAATGAGACAACTTACACTGAAATATTGGATGTTAGCAACAAGTCAAAGTTAAAGCACTTGAAATTGCTGAGGAGTCTCTGACTGCTTTAATGTGTATAGTTTATCTAAAAAGTTCTAACCGAGCAATAGCAACATGTTTGTTTGCAGAGACGTCAATTGGCATTATCTGTACTTTTTCCTATTTCAAGACTGTGCTGTGATACAGGGTCCCATTGAGGGACACTTTGTTGGGATTCAGGATTGTTGAGCCCAAGAATAACAGCAGGGATTAGATGCTCCGTGTTTATGTGCTTGTCACAGGGCACTGACCATCCTGATTAAAAATGTGTGGAGATGCAATCAAAGAAAACAAATCTAAGAGCCACTGAAAGGACATCGGAATCCACTTCATAGCCATCAATCGACTCTTGTTGCATTTAGGAAACAGAAATAGAGGTGCAGCTTTCCACACACAGTGATCAATCAATCGCTGAAGCAGCCCTTTGTTGGTGTCACTGGAACCCAAATAAAGCGCACAAAATCCATCAGCCATGTGGTTTGTCTCAATCAATAGGGAGTTGTGTTAAGCAGTTCTCAGGATAAATGAATTGCTTCATCATCAAACGGTGCACATGTCCTTCGCTGATGGCAGCTGTCCATCATCACTGAGCTGCAGTGTGTATGGAAATCAGTCAGTGGCAGAAGTGTGAGAATATTTTAATTATGCAGGGACAAAGGCAGTCTCTGCATCGCTTGAAACCGACACAAATTGCAGAGATTGCAACAACCTGCAATCAACAATTTCCATTTAAAAAAGCTTTAAAGAGGCCCTATTATGCTTCTTTGGGTTTTCCATTTCCTATACAGTGTAGTGTATTATATAGGTTTTGTGCATGTAAATGGTCTACAGAGGCTAAAATCCCAAAGATCCTCCCAGAGGGAACCCAATCAGAGCAGACTGGGCTCTGGTTTCAGACAGAGGGTGAAAAGAGATGCTGCAGCACAGGCTGTATGAGAAAAATAAAGACCATTTTGAACATGTAAACATGTCACGGTAGAGGCTCAACATACAATAATGAAACCTGAAAATGGGCATCATAGGGCCCCTTTAATCATAATAAATGACCTGCTAATGCAAGAGCTAGAGATTCTAAAAATCAATGTTTATCTTGACTAAATGTGATTCCTGTCCCATTGTTAGAACTGTGACAAAACAAAGGGGGAGGGATCAGGCTTCTGTGATTCTCTTATTTTCCATAAGTTCTAATTATAACGTTGGGATTCCTCCTGACAGCCAAGTTAATTTTTGACATTGTGCTAGCCGGATCTGTGGGTGTCGCCTTCCCCCTCTCTGCAAGAGGATCAGACATATGTTTTGCATTCAGGGAACTGCTGGGTACTGTCGGAGCAAACAGTGTGATAATTGCAAGATTTCGTCAAATATCGAGACGCACCACAGAGAGGGTGGCATTTCTAAACCTTGTACCCTTTTTGTGAAGGAGAAAAAGAAAGAAGTGCGTTAGAATAGTCTTGATAGAAACAACGCGGTTGAAATGTCAGCGGCAATTAGCCGACGCCGTGGTTGGTGAGGAGAGAGGTTACCTGCTGTTCAATAGATTTCAGTCGGTGCTTGGCTTTTGTTCTTGTTGTCTTTTCTTAGATCAGCAACACATACACAGGGCGAGGAAGAGCATGAAGGAAGAAATGATGATTGTCTGAACTGAACTTCATGTCGCTGTAGGTTTCATAGTTAAAGCCCCTGTCTTTCAAAAAGCTCAGCATGTGTGGAAAGTAAATAAAGAGCTTATAGTCCACAAAAAGCTTTATAATGAGTCTGGCATATATGAAAAAGCATAAGTCTGCACTCATACACTTGGCACAAAAAGGTTTCAATTAGATTTAACCTGAAGTGATTCAAGAGGATAAAAAGTCTGAAACATAGTCAGATTCTTTGAACAGGTTCATTGAAACAGTCTCTGTAAATGTTCATTGTAATCATTCCTCTAGTCTAGTTCATTGTGGCCTTTAGGAAATCCCTTCCTAATGTGTTTCCAATGTAACTGATGGGGGACTCTGCACTCTATCGGAGGCTAACAGGACGCTTCAGCAGTCTCATTTAGGCAAATCAAGTGTGTCTGAGACTTCTTAGTGCCTCTTCTTATCCCTCCACCAAAAAGATGTAACTTTGGAAGATCCCGACTCGATTCGAGTACAGGGGACATATTGGGATTAGATATATTTGGGTATTGTGCCCATCCAAACCGCAAAGAATGAAACAAGACGACCAAGTCAGTTGTTCTTTCGGTTCGGAAGGATCCCTGATACACTCTAAAAAGTAATTCAGGGGACCTTTTACCACCACTTAATTAAATGCATGGTTGCAAGATACAAATTTGAATTAATTGATTTAGATAAACATTTTAGGGCTGGGACAACCCCCAGCCCTGTATGGGCTCACTGTGCACCCATCTTCCCGAGTCCCTAAGGATCGCAGGGAGAGTGCCAGTGCCCATGCCCCACACTCAAACACTGACCCTGTGCAGAGTGTGTGTGGACTAAAGTGTGGAGAACAGCCCTCCAGCCCTGTAAGGGCCCAGCGCACCCCTCGCCCATCCCGGGACCCTCAGAGGGCCCGAGAACAGCGAAGGCGCATTACGTCCGGGAAAGGGGTCCAGATGTCCAACTGACCACAACCCCCCCCCCCCTACCAGTACCTCTGTGTTGCCCCCGCCACAAGGCACAAGACAGAGGAGAAAGAGCCCGACATGTCCAAGAAGATTAAAACTTTATGAGAGGGGGCCTGGCCGTCGACCAGACGCCGCTTGTGCATATATCCTCCACACTCACACCGTTGGAAATAAGGCTGTCGGACCGCAAGCCACGGCGTGTGGGCCGTCGCGCACGACCGTGGGGCAGGCTCTCCACCAGTGCAATGGCACTCGGCAGAGCCAGCCTGGCCAGGCCGTTTATGGACAGAGCTTTCCCGATCACCCCACCCCGAGCCACGAACAAGCTTTCGGTGCGTCTAAGGGAGCCGGTGATATTAGTGGTACATGTCATAAGACATGTGGTACAGTGGGACGCTGGCAAAACCTGGAGTGAAAAGCCCCGTTTCAGCGGTCCTGTCCATCCACCTTGTTTCAGCACCCAGCTGAGTTTCCATTCCCCAGAAACATTGTGTTAATGGACCAAGCACTCAGCTGTTTGGGGCCGGGCAGCTAAGAAGCTGTTGATACTCTCCGGGTGACCCGTTCTGCCGCCACAAACTCCCCAGCGAATGGAAGATTTTGGCCCATTGAGGGTCGACACAGGAAAGTGCCGGACTATTACTGAAGGTACCCCTGGAACGCACGCGGGCTCAGCCCTCGGGGAGGGTGGGCCGGCACGCGCGTCACAAGTGCCGTTCTCTTGAACGGCAATATGGGGCAAAAGTGGAATGTGTGGAAAGAGATTACTCTTAGTCTGGCGATAATGCAATCAATTTTACTGGGGAATGCATTTCTCCCCCACACACAACACAACCACTCTAGAACTAGAGTTCAGACGTAAACCCACCGTTCTCCTGTGGGGTCCCTGAACGCACCCGCGGCCACTCTCACGAGGGCCCGTCGGCGCCCAGTATTAATGCCTGTTTTTCCCATTCAACGCGAAATGCATTATATCGGGAGCTATTATACCCAGGCAAGGTGTGTCTCTGACAACAGACACGCCGGCAATAGGGGTCTATTGAACCCGGCACAGTGCTTGACAGCCTCGGTTTATCCACTCACCACGGCCCCACCTGCTGGTCCCCTTACTGGGTTTACAGCAGGGGACAGTGTTTCTTCCTCTTGGGATGGGCAAGAAGCCAGTTCCACTCTGCGATTGGCCTTCCTTATCCCTTGAGCCACAGGGAAGAGCGATTTCCCAAAGATAGAGCCTTCCAGAAAAACATCGGGGGCGGCTCCCAGAGAGGATCCACACGATCCTCTTTCGGAAAGCGCCACGCGGACGGATATTCGAGGACAATCACACGGCGGATGCCACGGGCAGGGCAGGCCTATAATGAACAGTAGTATCGACTCCTATATCATGTCGACAGGCCACCGAAGCACCGGGTCCAACGGCTGGGATACACCAGATCCTGGACCAAAGAGTACTTTATTCGGCACTTTGCGGGCCCAAAACTCGGCATCAGACACCTGCAGTGAGGGCGGGGGGGATCTAGCAAGAACGTGTAGTAGCCCACACACCCAGCCGACCAGCGATACATAATACCAGGGAGAGAGTACAGCCCTGGCGGCACTACCGCCGTGGCCATATCTGCGGGCTCCTAGCAGTGTACGCGACTCCACTCGGAGGTATGATTAACTCTTTCTTCTTCACAACGTCTTGAAAGTCACTTCCGTGGAATAACACTTCCGCTGCTGATAGAGACAAAGGCAAGATGGGACAGTGTTTCAGGAAAGGCGAGGCTCCTTCTTTTATACGGTGTGATGGGGCGCCTGCCGCATTCACAAGGTTAGAGCCGCCCCACAGGCCATGCCCAGTCGTATAGGAAAAGTTCCAGTGGAGAGACATGCTTGCAATCGGTAAGGTAAAAGATCCCAATAGAGTCCAGTAGCGGGCAGGGCAGCCTAAGTGAAAACATTAATCTAAATTTCAATGTTAGTAATGAATTTGGCAATTGAATAAATATAATTGTTCTACACCTTGAGTTAAGGATTTCAATTCCACTCCCAACAATTAACATGGCCTGGTACACCATTCAGACAGTTAAGACAAATAAATGAAAAACATATACACAGGACATTTATAAAGTGAGTGTCAATCCTTTGTCATATCAAATAACAGTAGATAGCCTAAGTGCCAACTAGGCAAAATTGCTGTTTGACCAAAATTAGCGCCTTTGAGGCTAGTGAATAGATTCGTGAGAGGTACAAAGTAGTAGAAGGGTACTGTTTTAGAGTTCAAAAATAAAAAAACCTTTTATTTTTTGGATTGACTATTGTGAACATACTTTTTTTACAAAAAATATCTTTGGTGAAGACAGTATCAAGCGACATGCTTCTTTTGAAGGATTCCATCCATCCAATCCATCTGCTCTCCTCCGTCATCCTATCCAGTAAGGTCGGGTCGCAGAGATGGTAGCAGTTCCAGCAGAGAGCCCCAAACTATTCTTTTCCCTGGCCACACTCAACTCAGCTCTGACTGGGGATCGCAAGGCGCTCCCAGGCCAGCGAATGAGATTAATGCACCTTCCATCTGAGTTCTAGTCTACCCCTTTGTCATATACTTCCCGGGCTGGACTTGACACTGGAACACCTCCATAGGGAGGCGCCAGGTGGATCCTAAACTAGCGTGCGACCAACCACCTCAACTGGGCTCCTTTCGAAGGAACGAGGATGCGGCTCAACACTCCGACGTCCCTCCCGGATGACCGAACTTCTACACCTTATCCCTAGGGAGACACCAGTCCACCCTGCGGAAGAAAACCCATCTCCGGCACGATTGTACCGCGCTCCTCGTTCTTTCAGTCATGACCCATCCCTTCATGCACCCATAGGTGAGGGTAGGAACAAAATGGCATCGCCATGGTTAGACAGAGAGCTTTGCCTTTCTGGCTCAGCGTCCTCCTTTTCCGTCACAACTGGGTGCGGTAAGAGACCTGCCCAGTACCGCTCCCGCTGCATCGATTCTCCGACCATCTCACGTCTCCACTTGTCCAATCA
>NW_011367078.1:363650-368436 GCF_000735185.1 Notothenia coriiceps
TGGTGTGTGTGTGTGTGTGTGTGTGTGTGTGTGTGTGTGTGTGTGTGTGTGTGTGTGTGTGGTGTGTGTGTTGTGTGTGTGTGTGTGTGGTGTGTGTGTGTGTGTGTGTGTGGTGTGTGTGTGTGTGTGTGTGTGTGTTGTGTGTGTGTGGTGTGTGGTGTCGTGTGTGTGTGTGTGTCTGGAAACGACCATGACTATAATAGTAGTAATAATTCGGTAATGGTAAAAAAAAAAAGACCTTGTTAATTTCCACTGGACACCAGAGAATTACTCCACAGCACGCATATTACATTGACGGAGAGAGTAAAATGGAAATTATGATATGTGCACACGTAATTTAGCCTTCATTTTGTCTCTACCGTCAGGACACGACACCGCTCGCAGTATCCAAGAGGCTCTATTGTGAGGGATTTTGTGTTTGTTGGTGTGTGTGTGTGTGTAAGGCGAAAGACCGTACGGTAGACAGGTTCCGACTGGATGAATCCTCACTGGAAAGCTGCCCGACCTACGTACTACGTAACCGGACAAAATAATCTTCCATGGTCACCAGTGTTAGAGTGTTTGTTTGTCGGGGTGTTCGTCGGATAGCTTACAGGTCAAAGTAACTTCTGAAAACCTGGACCGCAAACACGAGGAAGAGAAGTAGTCGAGGTCGAACGAAATAAGTACTTCGCTTAAATGGAGTGACGTAAGTTATTCCGGTCGAAACAGAACACCACACATGTACCAAGTACACACGTATCTTACGTTTGTAACGAGTAGTTTATGACCTCATTAAATAGCACTGGGGGCCTCTATCTTGTGAGAGAAGAAGACAGGGATTACTACCACACTATATTTCGACTAGAAATACGACCAATTCTTACCACGGGGAAAATGGAGAACAGACTTCACTCAAAACTGGGTATTTTAGTTATGCAATCCATTTGATTTCGAGTATTTTCCTTCACGTCCCCAACTCAGGACGTTCTGACGTCTCAAACACGGCGTCTAAGCTACTCGAGGTTGATAAAAGGCTCTAAAGTAATAACTTCTAGAGATAATAGACGTCGATAAAACTCTTAGTTTTGTAAAAAATTTGTTCAATAAAGAATTCTACCCAACATACGTGAGCCCTACATGTTAAACACGAGTGAGAAGAAACCAGAGGCGTATTATTTAGATTGTTATAATTCCCCCCAACTACTTACCTGGAACCCGAAAAAGCCAGGTGTTACAAGGAATTAAAAATTATTCTGATATGTTGCTAAGTTTCTATCTTGAGCTCCTTTTTCCTTGGTTCGTGTCAATCAAATTATGTTTTCGATCATTAAACAATGTCGACAAGGGTATAAAAAATGAGAGCCTAATACATTTGCAGAGACTTACGAACCGCTTGTAAATCGCTTGGGTTGGTTATATGTGTGTGTGTGTGTGTGTGTGTGTGTGTGTGTGTGTGTGTGTGTGTGTGTGTGTGTGTGTGTGTGTGTGTGTGTGTGTGTGTGTGTAACTCTGAGCCACGCTGCGTTAACCATCTTTTCTGGACTGCTCATGTTCTTACAAGTTTTTTAAATTGCTCCCAGATTTGAGATCACACACACAAACACTATGCACGGTAAAGCCTGCCTGAAGAGGGTGTATTATGCTAATCCTTGTTTTCTTGCCAAGTTCTGACAGGACATACATATTTATTAAGTCCTTCCATGGAATACGCCTGGACTTATTTTGCAAAATAAGAATAGACATGGCTTTGAGACGCACATTTTGCTGGAGAAGAAGTCCAGAACATTTAATCTCCCTTAACCGTAAGACATGCTTAACATGTAGTGCAGGGCAAGTAATTACTTTAAATACAGTATATAGATTTACAACAACACCATAGCTTTACAAACACTCTCCCAGAAAAATATGCTATGAGGCAGCGAAACATTCACTTTTGTGCTTTAAAGCACTTATGAATCTTAACTTTCTTTATGAGGACCAAACATATTTGCTCTGGCTTCCTCCACCTCAGAGTGCCCTCCACCTCATCGTTTTGTCCCATTTACCCTCTTTGTCCTGCATGAATGAATGATGCTCTGATTGAATCATGAGAGGATATAGCAGGAGTGAATGAAGCTAATATAGTACAATTACACATCCAGAGTAACTGAGCAGATGTAAGATGAATATAGAGAAGGGAGAGAAGAAAAAATAAAGAGCTAGAGTGGAACGAAAGAGCTCTCCACAGGGAACTGTTGCAATGTTAAAAGGGAAGCTAATTTGTTGAGATAAAAAGACAACAACATCTACTTATATCTTAAATTGAGTTGTTGTGGGTCTTGACAGTATGGATACATTTATCTATCTTGGTGTATTTTTGTCTACTCCAAAGTATTTTTGATTTTATATGAAGATATGGATGAATGGAATTCAAATGTATATTTATTTATTTTTAAATCAAAACTTCTTTATGTGGATTGTACTTCTCCAAAACCAAACCTCACAAAGAACACATGGTTAAAAAATACAATTAGCGCCCTTCTATGGAGTCACAGTAACAGTAAAAAGGACAAGACCCCACTAACAAACGCTGATAGATGCCAAATACCACATCAACACAATTACATTAGCAGTATCCAGCAACTTAAACGAGCTACAGGAGAACAGCATGCATGCACACATATTGTAAAGATCTATTAAAGCCTGCCTCAAGTTCAAGCCTGGGCCACTTACAGAATCATTTGGCCAAAGTTTAAACTAGCAGATGGGGCAATGAAGCATTTTCTCTCCATTGCAAGCATCTGGTACGCAGAAAAACAAGCCCTCAGAGCATTTAAAGGCAGCAATGACGTTCAATTAATTAAAGGTTAATCGTTGCCGGATCTTTCTTCAGCCAACCTTCGAGGGTTTAGGGGAAACAGGAGGATGTGGGTTGGCTTCAAGGGGCAAGTAAAAGTGGTGAAAGGAGGAGGCAGCCATCAGGAGAAGGATAAAGAGAAAGTAACACAACAGGCTGATGAATGACATGAACATGAAAAAGATTGAGTGGGGAGTTCTTCAGATTTTAACTGGACAGTTGTAATATGCCTTTTAAAGTAGGACTATATAAGTCAAGGGCCACTAACTGTTGCAAAGCCTGTCTCGTGTCAGGCTGTTTCACGGGTTTGAGGTAGTGGTCAATTGTTACCTTTAAGGACTTCATGTTAAGAAAAATACTGTTGTTAGTTGTTGTAACACAACTGCACATCTGACTTATAGCGAGCGGAGAAAAAACCCAAATGAGTGCAACCATCAAAATGCTTATCATAACTGTTACTTAAAAAATGATGAAAATACATAATAATGGAAGGAAAGAAGAAAGCAGGAACAAAGAGATATAGGCTAAGAACAAGCAGAAGAGATAAATATGTTTCTAAGCTTTCATCTCAGAGTGCTGTTATCTGCTCTTCATGTCACAGCCCAGAGCAGCAGGACAGCTTCAATCACACAACGCTCTTCTTCTCTGGCTTGCATGGGCACAGCATACCTGGGATTCCTCTGAGTGAGTGTGTGTGTGTGTGTGTGTGTGTGTGTGTGTGTGTGTGTGTGTGTGTGTGTGTGTGTGTGTGTGTGTGTGTGTGTGTGTGTGTGTGTCAGATGAGTTGAGAGAAAGCTGAAGATAAAGAAACTCGAAGAAACCAGAAAGAGGGGAAAGGATACTGATGGATCCTTCAGAGAACTTGGGCTGCACCTCTACTTTTAATACTTTTTTAAAGAAATTATTATTTTGTGTGACAACTTGAACTTTAAAAGACATATTGTCACCATTCAGAAATTTTAGAAAGCTCCACCTTTCTGACATATTCAATAAGCAGTTAAATATGTGTTCCAATGACAAAATGGTTTTTGATTAACTCGGCCCGATACAAACAATCCACCCTTACCACTAATACAACTAATAGGCATCGGGCTCTGTTTTGAGCGAAGGTTATCAAAATAAGGAGAAAAAAGTAGCATTTGGGTATCCCTATTTTTTTTTTTTGTTTGTTTGATAATTTCAACCTAAAATAGAAAGAAAATAAGCAAACACAATTATTTTATTTACCAAGAAAATCAAGGTTCTTTATTTAGTCATTTGAACATAGTTACAGTTAAGTGTAGTTATGCCGATTAAAATCTTGTGTCACAGGCTTCTCCAACGGTGCAACACAAAACACAGATAAACTGAAAAAATATAGTGCAAGTAAATAGTAATACAAAAAGAAAAATAGTTTTAAAAAAGTGAAATAGTGAAATAGTGCAATAAGAGTCTATATGCAAGTTATTGAAATAGGCGGTGCAGCTGCCGTACCAGGCCATGATGCAGCCAGTCAGGATGCTCTCTATGGTGCACCTGTAGAAGTTGCAGAGTATCCTGGAGTCCATGTTGAACCTCCTCAGCTTGCGGAGGAAGAAGAGCCGCTGTCAAGCTTTTTTGGTGATGGTGGTAGTAGTGTGAAGAGTCCATGTCAGGTCGTCAGTGATGTGGACACCGAGGAACCTGAAGCTGCTGACTCTCTCCACCGTAGTCCTATTGATGGCGATTGATCCCTCTCTCTGCTGCTTCCTGTAATCCACAATCAGCTCTTTGGTTTTGCTGACGTTGAGATGGAGTACAGAGAGGAGGTCGAAAACCTGACATCTTGGTGCCAGGATAACAACTATCCTGGCACCAAGATGTCAGGTTTTCGACCTCCTCTCTGTATGCCATCTTATCGCTGTCGGTGATCTGGCCGATGACGGTCGTGTCGTCAGCAAGCTTCACGATGGTGTTGGAGCTGTGTGTGGCCACGCAGTCGTGTGTGAA
>NW_011367078.1:373755-374831 GCF_000735185.1 Notothenia coriiceps
ATAACAAAGTATTGAGATGAACTTCTGTTATTGACCAAATACTTATTTTCCACCATAATTTGGAAATAAAGTCTTTAAAAATCAGACTATGTGATTTTCTGGATTGTTTTTCTCATTTGTCTCTCATAGTTGAGGTATACCTAGGATGAAAATTACAGGCCTCTCATCTTTTTAAGTGGGAGAACTTGCACAATTGGTGGCTGACTAAATACTTGTTTTCCCCACTGTACATAAGTTATCCACATGTATAACTTTGTGAGTCCATCCATCCATCCATCTTCTCCCGCTTATCCGTGGTCGGGTCGCGGAGGTAGCAGTTCCAGCAGAGAGCCCCAAACTTTCTTTTCCCTGGCCACATCAACCAGCTCTGACTGGGGGATCCCAAGGCGCTCCCAGGCCAGCGAAGAGATATAATCCCTCCATCTGGTTCTAGGTCTACCCCTTGGTCTCTTCCCAGCTGGACGTGCCTGGAACACCTCCCTAGGGAGGTAGACCTAGAACCAGATGGAGGGATTATATCTCTTCGCTGGCCTGGGAGCNTCCTGATTCCCCTCTAATTCACACCAGATCAAATATGACCCTGTTTCTCCATTGCTTTATTAAACAAGCATCTCTTTGACAAACACTTTGTCACACACTCATTAAGGCTTTCATCCAGTAAACGTGTGTGAAAAGCAACTATGTCTATTTATCCAAGAACTGTAATGTGAGGTAAATATTGTACTTTTTTACCTCTTCAATTATTTGGGAGCAATATAAAGTCTTTGCAGATTCAAAAGAAATGATAATCTGCATAAAACTATGTAATATTACAGTTTTTGAAACGCAATTACTCAGAAAAATCTACCCTTAAGTTGCATAAAATGCAGAAAGTGAAAGGCATCACATCCTATATCCAGCTGTATTAAAGTATAATACTCACAAAATTATACATGTGGATAACTTATGTACAGTGGGGAAAACAAGTATTTAGTCAGCCACCAATTGTGCAAGTTCTCCCACTTAAAAAGATGAGAGGCCTGTAATTTTCATCCTAGGTATACCTCAACTATGAGAGACAAAATGAGAAAAAACAA
>NW_011367078.1:374861-432316 GCF_000735185.1 Notothenia coriiceps
GGGGGGGGGGGGATATTTTGGGGAAAACAGTGTTAGAGGCCAGCTGACCCTGCCTGAGGCTTTGGGGCTGCGGGTGATGAGGGGAGCAGAGCCCTGGAGAAGGGAATCTGGACAGCTACAGTATGCAAAGGCTGTAAAAGAGCCATAAAACAGGGTCAAACAGAGGGGACATCTAGAGGGCTGGGAAAACACAACCTGACGCACTCCCTAACTTCCTTCTCCGCTCGCTGGCTCACTCATCCACATCACTTCGTTGTTTTCAGTGCGTCTGTCTCTCTTTTCCCAAACCACTGGATCTATCATCGTCTTGTCAGTCTGCATCCATTCACCCCGTCTCCCACTGTACTTGTCTGCACTTATTCCTATTGTTTGCAATGCCATAACCATTAGAGCTTCTTTTATTTCCCTCATGATTGAACGCTTCCAGGTGGGGTGAAGATGTCTCAAGACAGAAATAAAAAAAAAGGTTAATATAAAGAATTATCGTCATACCCTTACTGCTTAGCTTGAGGAAATCTAGAAAGAATGTTCCATTATCAAAATATGAAAATCAAATTGATGGTGGCTTTCAACTGCATGCAGAGGATAGAATAGCTCAAATGGCGAGTATTCACTTGTTCTTCTCAAATGAAAAAACAATGCAGCTTATCTTTTACTGTATCACATTAATGCTGGATTTTGACCGGCAATTTGAATAAAACCAGCCCATCTTTTGATGAAAACAGGAGAGGCTGAATAACTACAATGTGAACACAAAGTTTTCTTTGGCTTTTGATGCTGAGAAAAACCTAACTTGGATGAACCCTGACCCGTGTGTTGCCTTGCTCACTCACCCATTAGGTGACCTCCCTCTCTCCCTAAACCCATCTCTCCGTCCTTTCCTCCCTCCCTCTCTGCCACTCCTTCGCATATGTAGATCCAGAGGCTGATAAATTCTGCTACTCCATTATCCCTGACAGCCCTTTCTCCCTCTCTTTTCCCTTTCATGCCTCCCTCCTGCATTCCTTTCCCGCTCATCCTCAACTCTCTGTCTTGAGGCCCACTCTGATTACCCATAATCCACCCCATTCCCCTCCGCCCTGCAGATGATGTGTGGGCTGCGTTCAGCCTAGCTCGTCTTTACTTCATGTTGATGAATGGTGATTTGACATCACATCAAGATAAGCAGGTAAAAAGATGCCAAAGGAGGCGTGGAGTACCTGACTCAGACCTGCCTGCCTGCCTGTCATGGATAGTTCTTGGATGACAGTGCATGTCTGGTGTACTATAATGTGCATGTGTGTGTCTGTGTGTGTATGAGTGCGTGTGTGTGTCTCCTGGGCTTCTTTTTTTTGCGCAATTACTGTCTATTTTTCCAGACATCTCTCTTTGAATTTGGCTTAATGTTAAACCTTGGCTTCTCTCCGTTGTGATTTTTGGTTCAACTAAGCAATGACGCCTTTCAATATTACATTGCAATTCATCTCCCTGCCAATATTACACGATTCCACAGCTTTAATGAACATTTATGATTCACCATGTCCACCCAAAGTATAGGTTTCAAAGATAAAGACTTGTAAAAAGTGTTGGGTTGCACGCCTGCACCTCAATTAAAGACATTTTTTAACAGGAAGAATTGAATTTCCAGCAATGTAATAAGTACAAAGTATTGAAAAAGGAGACGCTATCAGATAATACAGCAAGCTAGATTTATCTGCCAGACACATTTCTGTTAAGTCTTTATACGCCAGGGGTAGTCCAACTCCGACCAGTGGTTGAATCAAAATGTGTTGTTTTCCATCATTTTGACTGAGAAGCTTGTAACATGTCGGACATTGTCTATTATAACCATGGGTGCACATAACTTTTTTAGTGAGTTACTCAGATGAGTACCAGGAGACAGCGTTTGGTACTCACCCCACACAAAGCGTGGTCCTCCAGTGTCTCCTTCACTGTCCTCTATTTACACTTCTTGCATGATAGATGATGATGAAGATGCACCTCCCTGTATCTTTTTAAGACTCCGATTTGCTTTCTCCAAAACTTGTCCTTGCATTTCCTGAGGCCAAGTGGAAGGATCAAACACTAAGAAATGATCACATGACTTGAAGTCATATCTGATTTCAGATGTGGGAAGTTACTAAGTACACTCATTCAAATATTGTACTAAAGTACAATTTTGAGATATGTGTACTTTACTTGACTTTGATGCTACTTTGTACTTCTACTCCACTACAGTTCAGAGGTAAATGGTTTACTTTTACTCCATTACATGTATTGAATACCTTTAGTTACTTTACAGATCTGGATTAATGATGTGAAATATAATCAAGTGTTAAATCAGACTTTAGTTCCACCTGGAGTAAATGCACAAGCTAACCCTGCAGTATATAAAGTCATTAAAACTAGCTGCACCTTTACCAGCTTTGAGAACACTTTAATGATCAATCATTATAAAACATATCATATATATTATTCTGAAATGGGCCAATCTGCACAATGACTACTTTTACTTTTGGCACTTTAACGATATTTTGATAATACTTTTCTAACTTTACTTGAGTAACATTTTTTAATGCAGGACTTTTACTGTAACAGAGTATTCCTACACTCTGGTACTTTTACTCAAGTACAAGATCTGAGTGCTTCTTCTACCTCTGTCTGATTTCAAACTCTTCCATTAACACCCTGAGTAAGTTGGCAACTATGTGTTCTATTTCGTCCCTACTGACTGCCAGAGTATCCAGTGCTAAAGCACCGCCTCTGGCGGTCATCCGGGACTAATAGAACCGTAGTTACAGCCGTAACCATCGTTTTGTTTTGATGTTCTTTTTGAATAAATCACTTTTCAGATGTGATTGTTGTCACGATTGCTGCAACTCGTCGTCTTTTCTGCCATTAGTGGTCATACCTGCAGTTATTTCTACCTGCAGTGGTGCCACGTGCAAAGCCTCTTCTAACCAGCAGTTCAACTAAGCAATCAAACAGCAGCTTATATCTTTCAAGTCGTATTACTATAATTAAAAACGGCAAACGCAACACAAGTGAGCCAACTTAAGGAAGTAAATGCATTAAAGGCTTACAGGTGGCTGCTTTACAAGGATCACTTTGGTTAGATGAGCTTTTCCGACAAACCACAAGTTTGGTTTGCGATTCTACTAAAGCTTACTGTGAAAATACCCCAGCAACCTCACACAGGATACAAACGTAGTGTGTGCCTATTTTAGCCTGGTATATAACACACAGTGGGGTCTCAAACTGCTACTTAGAATGTCCATGGGGGCAGATTTAAAAAGGAGCTGACATTGACACAAAGCTTGAAACTCTGTAGCCGTTGAGCAAGACACTGTGGCTGCTTTAAACTGATCCTCAACACACCCACACCCAGTTAACCCCTTACTCGCCCCAGCTGGCCTAGGCCGAGACGCAGCACGTCGCACAGTCCTCCTCCTGCCACCTGCCTGTGGAATGCTTCATGTGTGCAGCTGTGTATGTATATGAGGCTCTCTAATTGGCAGGCATCAGCTCAGACTGGCTTGTTGAGAACTCTAATTGAGTGCTGTGGTGGCTGACTGCACGCTCATGAGGGCCAAGCAGCTTAAGAGGTACTGATGATATGAAATGCATAAATAAGGGAAAGACTGACAAACTGCATGCATTATTTATACTTCGGAAGTATGTGCTGGATATTATTCTATTTCATTGTGTTCTTTGTCCCGTTTCATGTGAGGTCTTGTGTTGTGAAACTTTGTATCCAAGCAGCATCTCTTTCATTGTAATTTTATTTATTTTACTTTTCAAATATTAAGTTATTATTATTGTGAAAGCCAAACTTATATATATATATATATAATGAAAATTAAGATATTTTAACCTGTACAGCTTCAATTATCAGATTCAACACTTTTAAATCCCCAATCTGGTCAGATGTTAACTCATCTGAGTACAAATTGAACAATTAACTTTAAAATAAATAGTACATGAAATTCAAGGCAATTTGTTCTCCTTTATTTCTTCTTCTCTCATCATTCAACACCCAGAGGCCACGCTAACGTCATGCTGAACAAGCAAGCTTCTATTCCCATATTTCTTTACTCGGGGCTCACCTGCCTCATTACCGCTGACAAAATGCAGACATACCTCTCCTTGTACCATTCAAGCAGAGAAATAGTCAATGTAACGGGATAATGACCACAGCTTCTGACTTCATATATTGAGACTTCATAATATCCCGGAGTGTGTCTGGCTTCCCATGGGTGGGCCCACAGCACATGCCACGCAACTATGAAAGCAGATGCCAAATACATTACAACCCACCGGTATCTTAATATACTCGTATAGTTCTTCGGATCGTAGTGCGACCCGTGTTCATGATAAATATCCTGGAGCAATGCATGCGTGCTAACCCTGCTTAATGGCAATGTGTCTGAATGAGCCAACCAGTGAGGAATGTGGGTCACACATGATGCAAGTACACACACACACACACACACACACACACACACACACACACACACACACACACACACACACACACACACACACACACACACACACACACACACACACACACTCTTTTCACCGACCCACAAACAAATTCAACCCTCGAGTGCTGACGACCACTCGATATGCATGTGTGTATGTTCAGCCTATTTGTATGAAGTGGGTTGAGTTTCATATAGGGCCCTATTTGTAAGCCATCCTGTTTTCAGCACTTTGAATTTGACATGCTAACTAGATACTCTTACTTTTATGCTGCCGGCTAACAGCCAGTTGCTGAGAAGGCCCCGCTGCCAGATTTAGACTCATTAATGACAGCTGTCACATGCACCATAACAGCAGGAAGAAGAGAGATGAGAGACGGGAGTCAAAGAAGGACACACAATTAGTGAATAAAAGAGAAGGAAACTTGTTTAGGGGAAGGACAAATTGATGCATAGATTAAGATCATGAGACAGGGGGGCTGGCTAAGCAGTTAACCCCTGAGCCTGTTTTTCAGGTCTCAGGCTCGAAAATGACATTCCCAGAACAAATGACCATAACTTCCACTTCTAAACACGGGTAAATTAATAATCTTTTTTCTCAAAACAATGACAAACCTGTGATTGGATGTAGAAAAGTCAGAATCAATATAGAATATTTTTATTTTAAAGTAAATTCAGATTGAACATAGTAAAGAAATTTAAATTATAGTGTCCGTCCAAAGAAATGTTTTACTAAAAGTGAAAACCACCCTTGAATGATGGGATCAGAGACTAAAAGCTTTAGGAATCCAAACTATAACATATAATAAGTACCCTGTATCAAGATTGATGCAAAACAAGTGACATTTGACCTTTTTAGAGAGATTTAGAAAAAAGAAAACCCTTCTGGGGTCATTTGGGTGCGTTTTCCATATCTCTGGCCCCCCTCGGTCAATTTTGATGATTGACACCTCTTTTGAGCCGTTAGAGCCAATAGAATCAAGGGGAAGTTTCTACAATCCATCTAAACATTACCCATTGGTGAATGAGTGATGCGTAGCCAGAATGCCCAAAACCAGAAGCTGTCATACACTCTCGTAGTAGCTAATATGAAATCTCCGTTATTGACATAAATATGATGATGGATTATCAGTAATCATTTTAAAGTGACACAGACACATTGGATTAACCTTCAGCAGTGTTTTCATTGTTTAAATGCCATTGAACACAACTTTTGATCAGAAACATAAAAAGGTAAGACATATTTCCGATTTTGCTCCGTAAAGCTACGTTGTGATGTCTGGGTTTGCTTCCCCTGCCGCAAGATTTGATCACTCAGTGGTGATACTCATACCCCTAGAATCTGTGGCATCTCAGATTGCTAGCTAATATCTTATTTGTGCAGATCCGATAAGCATAAGTATTTCTACCGTGCCCTGAGACACAGTTTTGTGAAAAAAAAGCACCTATTTAACCTGTTAAGCCCGGCAGCCCCCGCCCCCGAAAAAAAGGTTAAACAAAAAAAAAAAGGGCATAAAGAACTAAATCTGTCAACTCGGAGGCTTATCGTGACATTGGCAATTAAAAGTAGTCTTTTCGATTTTAAAACAATCTAATTCAATAACATGTCTCGAGTGATTTAAGTCAGGGAACTGTCATTCCCATAGAAAAACAAGCGGACATGTTAAAAAGGTAATTGCCTTTGGGCATGGCGGTTTTCACAGACGGGGTTTAAAGGAAGGCAGCGGTGTAGGGAAGTAACAGTGCAGCGCAGAGAGGGACAGCCAGCATGAATGAACACTTTGTGAAGTGTACGGTCAGTAATGACATGCAAATACAAGGTTCAGGCCACAAAATGAGAAGACAAATATCCTCCATTTGCCTAGCCCCTACTTTAGCTGTCTGTCAATGCAGGTTTGTCCTGTTCCTTTAATCTATCACAGGGGGTGTCAGCAGGCAGGTAAAACGCCACTCTTGATCTATGCAATGGCTGAGGTTTGTGTTTTACTTCTACGACCTCTACACGATATTTGCTTCAATAATGGGCTCTAATATTGACACAGCTCATCATGAACTACTTAAAAAACAAACCAAAGCACAGGAATGATCGATCAATACACACAACCATTGCTGCAATATGTTGAATCCTGTTTTTTCCAACGTGCTTGTTAGTGTGTAACCTACAACATAGATTGGCTTTTAATACACATTTGTACTGTCAGGAAGTGGCTACGGAGATTCTGCTGGACAAGAAAAATGTTAGTGACCAACAACCAGGTGGTGGGAGGACACATGACACCCTGTTAGCGCAGCCATCACAAATGCCATAAAAACACACGACTATCCCGTGCTCCCACAGGCTTTTTCTGTTATACGTTCAACAGAACATCTCGCATAAAAATTACAGATAGACCTCTAAGACTTTTTTTCCATTGCACGGAGAAGAACACAAAAACTGATCACGGCTCTACATTTTATGTTCATGTAATGAGAGGAATTTGTTCGAGAAAACTGTTGCTGTTGTTTTAATAAGGGGAGGGGCTTTATGTTTACATGAAACCTGAGGGTTGAGATATATGGTAATGGTACAAGAGGTAAGAAATAACTTGTATGTATCCAGTGAAGAGAAGCAGAAGATCTCCCCGACTGGAACAGAAAGTTAGGATTTTTATTGTGGTGTGGTGGTGAGATGATGGACTCATAAGACTGCAATTCTTCAGAAACCTAAATCAGACTCAAAACATAATCGTATTATTAGGTTGTATCTCCAAAAACCACAACAAAGGCGAAAGCAAAAATAAGCAGTTCTATCAAACTGCGGTTAGTACTGTTGAGTCGATGCCAGATTCTTACCAAGCAAAAGCACAGTTTTTATCCTTTAATATATTGGCTGCTACATTTTCTTCAGCCTGAGGCCAAGAGGAGACACTCTCTTGCTTTCCATCCAGAACCATGAAAGCATATTTTTGTACTTGTCACGCAAGGAAAGGGACCGTAAGCAGGTAGGACTGTGCTCAAGTTTGTCTCTCTAGCCCATAGTTTTTAAAAAACAACATTTATTACAATCCCGTGTCTTCATGCTTTTAAAAAGAAAGATTATAAAAGACAGAGGAAGTCTGTTGAGGCACTTACTCTTTAATATTACCAAATGTGGGCCAGTATATCAAGGTCAGATATTTCTAGCGTTTTCTGGCTAGGATTCTTCTATCTCTTAGCATACACTGTTAACTTGCAGATGTGCAAGTTAAGTATCTGATACAAAAAAAGCAGCTTTAATCCTTGGCTCACAGAAGAGAGAAGACAAAAACGAGGAGAGATGGAGAGGATAACATGCAACAAAAGGTCCCTCTAGTAGACAATGGATACAATTTAAATATATATTAAATAATAGGGATATTTTGGAAATATATCAATGCATGCCTTATTGAACAAGATGTACAGTATCTATGAATCTCTTCACTTTTGATTATTACTGTATATGTTTAATAATGGATTACTATACACGGTAAATAATTGGATACTGCCTAACAGTGTACTTTGGGTGACAAAAAAAAGCCCTGGACATTTTATAAATTTTGTCCATACAGATTATGCTGTGTAAAGTGTGCTCCACGGTAGTTCCCATAAGCAGGAAAGGCCTCCTGAAGCTCTGGTCTCACATGAGCATGGTATTAGAGGTTCATTCCCCAGCGATAGTCCTGCTCTCCTCTCATTAACATCCCATTTATCAAACGGCCGGCTGTCGTCCTGCGCTAACACCCTGTCATTTAGAAGTAGAGCTACAACACTCATTACTCCCTTTAGGCCTGGTGAGTAAAAGTGCATATTGGGACGATGGGTTGTGTTTTTTAATCACAGTTTTGTAATGTATTTAAGTGGAATTTGTGTCCACCCGGTTTGCAAAGCATACTCGCTTAACTTAGCATTGATAATCTCAAAGCTGTCTTAACCAAAAAGAAAAACTGCGTTGCTGTTAAAAGAGCAACGTCTAATTCACGGAGAATGTGAACCATTTTGAAGTGGCTTGTAAATGTGGTCATGTACGGTTTATGTGAGTGAGGCTGCTTTCCCCTGTAAAGGCTGAGGCTTTGTTAACGTTGAGTAAAATGCTCCATATTTGTTCATGCTATGATGATTTAAAATCTATCCTATGACCTGCATCACATTCCTCTCTCCCATCAGTTATTACTCAATCTGATGAATCTGAATAAAAACACACTCCTTTTCACTGACTAATTTCCTGCAGGACAGGAAGCAAATGTGTGTTCGACTTCAGCTGAGAGGGACATAAAACAGAATAGTCTGATGGTTAATTAACACTGGTGTTTTTCTCTACAACTCTGGCAAATGAGCGAGTGAAATAATGATCGGTCTGTATTGGAAATCACACACACAAGGTCAGGCCTATCTCTCCCTCTCCCACACAAACATACAGGGACACAATGCACCTGGTCTCTCTCTCCCTGCGGTCACAGTGACACACTGCAGGTCTCAGACTCCATGGTCCAACAAAAACAGACGTGTGAAAGTAAGTGTGTGTGTGTGTGTGTGTGTGTGTGTGTGTGTGTGTGTGTGTGTGTGTGTGTGTGTGTGTATGTGTGTGTGTGTGTGTGTGTAGGGGCAGACTGTGCTGTATAAGACATGCACAGCAATGTCAATAAACTGTGAGACGATGCAAAACCAAACAGAGCAAGCTTACATAGAATCTGCAGTTTGTGTGTCTACCACCCTCTGAGAAATGTGTCAGCACTGAGCTTCTTCACAGCGTCCAGACTCATTTTTCTTTTTTTTAGGTCCACAGCAATGCTGTAGTGAGGCATACATTGCACATTGATGCCAAAACAGTAGGAAGAAAAAGCTAAAACATATATTATGTGTATGTTTTGGCGTGTCTCTTTCCATTTCATCCAACAAAGAGAAGTGTTTCCCATCCAAGCCATCTCTAAATGGCTGTCTAACCCGAGAGACATTTGCTCCTGTTTGAAAGCTTTATTAGCCACTGGCTTGAATACATTTGACCATCATTTATTTTCTCTTTTTTAAATTTTTTTTTTTTTTTTTTTTTAAATGGCCATTTATTGCCAGTATCACCATTTATAAAAAAAGGAAAAACTGGCAATACATAGAGGGTAAATCTAACCAAGGAAAATATGTATTGTACACTTCTGATGAGTTCAAAGGACACTGGTGCAACATGTCCAATGCTGCTGTAAGTGGTATTTCTTCCAAAGCTTTTGAACTAATTACAAGAGTACATGTAATATTTCTGTTTTGATTCTATGTAATATTTCTGTTTTGATTCTATGACACATTTAACGGTTTGTGAAAGCATGCAATAAACAATATATTTTTCAGTGTACAAACGTTTCTCACTGTGATACTTTGTGACGTTTCTCCTTGCACGACTCAACGTATGTTCAGCATAATGGAAACATAACTTCATTCTAAAGCACAAATGATGCCTCTACAATTGAAAACAGTGACAGATTTGGAATACACTTGACCCTCTTGTGTTGAAAATTGTTTTATGCCTTTTAATGTTGGAGCCAAGCCCCTCGTCTTTTTCTCGCCCCCCTCCCCTCCCTTTATGGTTTCAGTTAGCCAGAGATGCCTGCATTTGATTAGGGCGTCAATGTCAATAACGGCTGTTTTGAAAAACACTCTCAAAGGGCCCTGGAACAAAGATGAAGAAGAGGGCAAGTGGGTGAGACGTGAGAAAGAGGGAGATTTGAAGGCAAGAAGAAACATAATAAGGTATCATGACTTGATATTCATGTGCAGTCCACATGTTGCTGAATTGTGTTTGTTTGCGCCTCAGCGTGGTATGACGGCAACTCTTGAACTGCTAAAAACACAGACCTATAGTCCTAGAAACGGGGAGACAGAGAAACTAAAGCAGAACAATAAATCATGGAGTAAGGAGCAGTATCAATGTCAGACTAATGGGAGTGTACAGTTTATGAACCATTTCAGTTTACAAATGAAGTGCTGTATGTAGAGAAGTCAATCAGGCACATTTCTGACGATGGGGTTAAATACATTTTGTCTGTGTGTGTGAGGAAGTTCTTCTATATAAAGTAGTTTTTACAGGGTAAATAGTGAACAGCTAGAAGCCAATGTCTCATTTAAGTGAAAAAGTGTTTTTTCTTAAAGACAGCTTTGGACAAGTACAACCAATTTATAACTGCACTGATTAGTGGGTTTATACTTGAATAACTAATGTTTTTTTACCATGTTTATGATAAACTAAGTGTTTTTGGAATAAGTTTTGAACCAAATTATTAATTGGAAGAAGTCGACGGATCAGATTAATAAAAATTGAAATACTTCATTATATTTTGAAGGTTTACGGGGGATCAAATGAGAAGATAATTGCCAAATTTATCCAACAGTCATTAGTTAAATCCTTTTTCAAAATCATGAGACATAAGAACTCAAACACACACGCTAAGCATGCAGGTTTGCTTATATGAAACTATGAGGTTTTTTGTTCTGTGTTGCAATGACGCTATACTGGCCAATCATGACCCATCTTTGACACAGCTTGTTGTTTTAAAATGTTAGTGATAGTTGAATGCTCTGCAGTTAAAAAACACTGCAACCCAAATGTGCATGTGTGTGCATGTAGGGTCATGCTGCAACAGTGTGCACAGTCTGCCAACGGTAGGTGAACCAAGCCGTAGCTATGAGTCAGCTGATTGACAAATATTGAAGAAAGTGTTTATATGGGATTGTATGTTTGAGTATATGAAGGTGTGTTTATATCGTGTAAGTGTGAACAGATATTACGCATGCCTCTCTTATCAGAATGTGTATGCTAGTCTTAATCAAGGCACAGTGGAAATATGTGTGTATGTACATCTGTGCCAAAAGAAAAAAATCCTTTGCATGGTCCCATATGAGTAGCTGAGTGTTTGTTTATTAAAAGACTATGGGTGGTCCTTTTTGGTTCATTTACTCTCAGAAAAACAGCTACTCACTTAACCTTGTGTCCCTCGAGAAACATCTTATAATATTACATCCATCACACTGTCACTAGAGGTTTATGTATCTTTTCTATAAAAAACATTATTATTTAAATCAACAGTGCCATGGTGTTTTGGAGGTATACGTGTGATATGTATATTTAAAGAAGTTAGCATGTACCATTTCCACAGAGTTGGGAAGACAACATACAGTAAATGTACTTAAAAAAATATTGAAACTACTCTTTGAGTTCAGCACACATCATGACAGGCGTTCACCCACGAACTAAACATCTGCAAACATACAGCACTCCTAACCAAACCCGCAACCTCCAAATACACTCGTGGCTGGCTTTGATAAAAAAGAATGTATTCCTTTACAGAAGAAAAAGCTGCGTAAGCAGCCAAACAGCGGCCATGGCTACATCTCAGCAGCGTGATTAATCAGAATGAATGTCAATGCAACCAATAGGGCATCGAATTTATCGCCAAAGGCATATTGCATTGTGGGTACACCAGATGGTAATCCATCATGCTGGTAACAAGGCGTAGCGTGGTGTTTCATGCACTGCTTTGAATAAAAAAGAAAAATGTACGCTTAACAATTGGCTTTTGATTCTGCCTTTAAGAGAAGTGATTGTGTGTGAACGAGAGTGTCTGAGCCGTCCTCGGGAAGGTTCAATACAGCAGCTAAAGAACGACAGACAGCTTCAAAGACTGGAACTGACAATAAAAAGAGCAACGAGACTCTACCAGATGGCCTCAGAGGTCTAGGTAACTTCTCAGCAGGTGTCAAGTTCCTTCAGAGCTCAATTGACAAGCATTCGTTCTGTTATTTAAAGGCCACAGTGTTATCAAATCCAGTTACTTACTTTGGGGTTATTCATTTATTCATACACTGATTATTAACAACTTCTAAACTATGATCCAATACATTTCGAGACAACTGAAGACAGCAGAAGAGGGAAATATAAACATGTTGGTGACTGTAAGAAAGTAGGCTAAATAAATGTATACAACAAATTATCCTAACTTGAAAACTGATGGAGAGAAACCAAATGGCTCCATTTTACAAAATTGAGAATGAAGTTCTATTGCAGGAAGAACTCAAGGCCTACACATACACATCAGCACATACACACATATGCACACATACACACATACACACATACACATTCAGAGGCGGGAGGGGTAGGGGTGTAACACCCTGTGTCTCCCCCAATAACATACCATATCCATCAAGGTGCCCCAGCATCCAGTACTGAAGGCTGCCACCGCTGGAAGCACAGAGGCTCTAATAAACAGCAGAGCAAATGAAGGCTTTGTGGATTAAGGCACATATAGTGTGGCGGTCATATCATGTGTTTGACCCATGATTATCATATACTGTCAAATCCCATTGATGTCCCATACTCTGTACTGCTTCACACTCAAGCTTTTCCAATACATAACAAAGATAACTGTGTACTGGTGGAAAAGTTTTATGAGCTAGGGTCTTATCTTATGTTGGAAAAAAGGTTTATGGATTTTTCACAAAATACCCTGGTAGGCTTTCGTTTGTTTGATCATTTCTATTTTTAAATACACTCATTGTGACTGTTATGTTACACTACTCCATTGTTTAACATTCAAAATAAGTCAAATAAAGGGGCAGTGGCAATGGAAGAAAAAGAAAATCATCATCCAACAATGATGCCTGTCCAGTTACATGATCCCTATTTTCCTTTCGCAAAAACCAAATAAACTTTAAATAAATGCAAGAACACAAACAAACACTCAGTTTGTTTTTGGAAGCACAAGCCACACCACACAGCTGCTGGCAAAGAGTGCACTGCAAAATGAGCTGCTCACAGACAGGACAAAATGTTCTCACTGTTTGCATAACCCACATATCAATTAAAAGAATATGGCTCCCGGATAATTAAAAACAACTGAGATTACTGAAAGTCAGTTCACTTCCTGGAATGTGGCCACTGGACTTAAAACCACGGAGCAGTAGGACATGAAAGATGAGGAAAAGGGAAGGACAGATTTACATAGTAAGAATTTGGTTTATGGCACTCACGACACATCCTGCCATAAGTCCCATACAGTACATATGCCTTTACTTGAAAAAGAAAAGTTAAAATGAAGACGGGCCGAACACAAGAAAGTAAAAAAATACAGGAAAGGTAATGCTGCAAGAGATGGTGGGTAGATGTGTGTGTTGGCAGGGAAGAAAATAGAGAGAAAGAGAAGACTGTGAAAGAGGAATGTTCCCCGTTGGTTTTAATAACCAACCTCAAGACTGAAGCCTTTATATGACGAGCCAAGCTCCTCGAAACACCCGCTGCATGTCAGCGAGATGAGAGACGTGATAAGGATAATGTACACTCCCTCAATGGTTCTTCAGTTGATAAGGTTTGCATGGGGACCTACATTTCATCCCAGCTTTATCAAAATGCGACCCAATGTCAAATTAACTGTGAAATCTATAGGCTTAACATGATCCATGGCCTAAAAAAAATGTAATTGCTCTACTCATACCCAATGCTGAGGGAAAATATTCAACTTGTATTAATTAGACTATGACATTTTGGTAAGGTTTCTTTTCTCTTGAAATATGCAATAACCTACAGTGCTTTGATTTAAGCAATACACCTGTTTAGTTAAGTTTAACAAAAGTGTCAAATGTTACACATTATCATAACGCAAGTAGTGATCGAAATCGATTAAGCCAACAAAAAAGATCCAAAATAAATATGTGCAGCGAGGAGGACTGCATCCTCAATTTTATTTAGAAGGCTAGGCCCCCCCGAAGACTCCCATATTGGGTCCACCTGTGCTGCAAAAACTTAAAAAATATGTAATCATGCTGTGATGTTACAATTGCTCTTCTGTTTTCTCTGTAAAAGAAAAAAATATTATATGCAACTGTGTACAGAGCTAAATCCTACAATAAACATGTCAGCAGATGTGGGAATTTATCTTATTACAGAGCAGTCTGGTGGATCAGTGGGATTATTCAGGCTGCTAGTGGAATAAACAAAAGGTCAGCTCTAACATTTTCTAGTATCACCCTTATCTCACACACATAAGCTTGCTCTGTTTGGTTTTGCATCGTCTCACAGTTTATTGACATTGCTGTGCATCGCCACACACACACACACACACACACACACACACACACACACACACACACACACACACACACACACACACACACACACACACACACACACACACACACACACACTCCTGAGAGCTGATCAGTCTTCTATCCGTCAACAGTCTTCTATTCACATTGACCCGACTGCTGTGAGCAAACACGTAAAAACATGTGAGATGGATTCCTCAGCCCAAGCACACACACACACGCTACACACACTCCGAGGCGTCTGACCTGTCCGCCTGTCAGCACACCTAAAGGTTTCTTTGTCCCTTGATAACCCTTGTCCAGCCTCCTCTACAGGAGTCCTGCCCAGGGCAGTAGCTCTGAGCTGGGGCAGAGAACAGAACAATGCCCTCTCTGCTGGAGGAGGACCTTTCACACAGGGGCCTTTAATGAAATCTGTGTTTCCCCAACCTTAACATTATGTTCCCCTTCTTTCCTGAGTTGTCATTTCCTTTTATACTTCTGCAGGGAACTTATAGCTTTCTAAAAAACAAAACATCCAGAGCCTTGGAACTCAAAAAATTAACCAATTGATATTGCAGAAGAACTGCACTCTATTTTCAAATCCGGGAAATAATGATAGATCACTCTCCTTTTACTGTCTGTAATTAAGAGTGAGAATTAAACTTCAGCCAAAAGCAACGAGAGGGCTTTAAATCGTCTGGCATTCTGGATTGAAGTGAGATTTTAAGAGCCAAACGCTGAGAGGAAGTGGTTATAAAAGGCAGAAATCAAAGAAGACAGGCAGAAAAGAGAAGAAAGAAAAGCAGAGACAGCAGAGACAAGGAAAGGCTGACCTCTGTTTTGTACGATAAGTTGTGAGGAGTGAAAAGTGGCATGATCATAAAAACTGTCTTCAGTTTCCATCCGCAGGTTCCATTCCCAGGAAATGCGTCTGGACCAGTCACCACATCAAACATGAATCACATTTCTATACTTTCTCCATGCAATGCTTCCTTTTAAACTTCTCAACTCTCAGTCCATAGTGTGCAATAAATCAGCGGATAGTTATTGTCTTGTTTTCCTCTTCAGATGATCCCTTCATTGGAATACACTTCATGTGTTTCACAATAAAACACAACATTTTCATGTCAAAAAGCTGCTGACAGCTCATACTAACACATAGTTGATGTCATTATTGATTGATTATGATGTTAAACCGCTGACAAACACTGGCCAAAGAACATTTCCTGTGTAAAAATAAAAAATGTTGACTGTTGTTCTCTTTAAGATGGCTAAAAGCCTTTATTCTTGTTAATAAAAAGCAGCTACATGCTCAGTGTCAGTTCCCCCTGAATTCAATTTCTGCATCTTCTCCTCTTTAAAGAATCGTCTTTTCAGATCATTTCAAACTCTCCTTCATCCCAAAACCTCTGGACAGAGACAGAGGCCTTCGTGTTTAATGTCTCTGTCAACACTTTAAAGGAGTTGGCGGTGTTGTGAAAAATGAGCCAGAGCGTATAGCGGAGGGAGGTGATTTCCCCCGAGCCGCTTGTAATTGCTTCAAGCTTGGATCAGACAGGACGAAACCAGGAGGCCTGGCGCAGGAAGTTGGACAGGAAATTGTTCGGATTCGGCCAGTGAGGCAACATGCTGATCTTTCCAAGAAACTAGATGTATTATGACATTGCCATCCTTCATTGTATCTTTAAAGTGGTGCTAATCAATTAATATATTCATTTTTGTGCATACATGAATAGAAAATGATCTATTGTATATAAACCCTGATGGCACACCCTTCCCATTTACCAAATCACTTTTTTGTTGAATTACTTTTAAAAGTGTTTTCTAGTGAGTTTAAATCCGACTTAGTCCACTTTCCCTTAGCTCCAAGTGGTCTGGTTCCTATCTCGGGGTCAATCTGATGCCTCAGCGCTCACCAGCATTCATACAGAGGCTTTGAAGATCTGTTTTAAATCCAAAAGGGTCAGACTCACTCTCTGTCTCTTCTCATGCTTGGATTGAAAACATAACTGCTCATTCATACCGACAAACCCAGCAGCCGAGATGTCTACACACAGTTTCTTAAAATCTTTCATGCCCATATGAAAAAAACAAATAAAGATGTCTCTGATGCATGGGGCATTATTTCAGATTCTCAGCACATTTAATTTGCGCAGGGAATTATTACCGATTGAATCTACTGAAAAGGTCTGATCTCATCTGAAATCCTCCATCCAGTCATAAACAAAGCAGTCTGAGGTAGGCGTTTGTTTCGATAGAAATGGCTCTTGAGGCTGAACATGGCATTACACCCTCCCTTCAGGACTAAAGAGAGAAGTGAGCACTGAGCCATAAAGACTAAGAAAAGCTGATCTAAAGGACTTCACCTCTCTCAAACTACAGCTGTCTCATTAACTCCAAATTCCTCGATAACTGAACAGAGACCAGTTGGACCACCAGCGAAAAAGAGAACACCCTAAAGCCATGGAGAGAAAGCAGGTGAAAGCTAGATAGAAACTAGTGAATGGGAAGAGGATTTGTTCTCAAGCAGCTCTTTCCATTTCTCCCCAAACCTTGGGACCTGCTTTTGCCATGGTATCGTCTCCTCCCGCTCTCCCTCGCTTTCCACAGTTTCTCCTTTCTTCCTGCTAGGATTAGCTCAGCAGGACACCAGCATTCCTTCTCCACTGGCAGTCTTTGTCTTGACATTCCCACTCCTCCCTGTGTCCTCTGCAGCCCTGCGTCCAACCAAGAATCCAACTGTTCCAGAAACTGGCAACAGGTTTTTTTCCTTGTCTTCTTTTTCATAATGTGAATAATTTAATATACGATTTAACTACAATAATTAAAGATAGAATGGTTTTAAAAACAGATGGGTTGTTGGTAAAAGCAGTCAGTAGATCTAAACTCCCATAAGTCCACCAACGACAGTTAGAAAGGGTCATGTTTACAGAACTGCGGGCCGGGTCAATTCACTCTCATGGTCGGGGGTGCCCTTGCAGTGACTTTGATCTGGAGACAGTTTTGCACCGCTGACTACCTGTTGTGAGGTTTTGTACGAGGGCAAGACAACTGATACACAGTCTGAAATGGAGGGCGCTGTTCTCTCCACTGGTGTTCCCCCCCAGGGAAGGCCTGCCTACTGTTACTGCCATGTGCTAATCCTATTACTCACATTTTAGGGTTTGGGTTGAACTTGTAGTCAAAGTTGGAATACATTTTCTTTCAGTACTCACTCTCGAAATATTGTGTAATTAAATCATGTTTTTTTTTCTAATGGAACCTAAGTATTTTATGCATGTTTTATAAAAGCCATTCCAATATATTAAAATTGTACACAAATTAAATACGTTTTATGATCCAAAAAGAATTTCCCTCTCTGACCTCTTCACCTTTAAAACATCCAATGAATGCCAGAAGGTATCAGTGTGGAATAGAAGATTTCATTGCTGCATATTTCCATCCCACAGCCAGACCTCTCTGTATTTTGGCTGCGAGTCTAATTGTCGAATGTTTTCCTTTTTCTCTGGAAAAAGCCTAGACTGATTTAGCCAAACTGGTTAATGCCTAAGGTCTTTGTAAGTCAGAGGCAGATTTGTGAACAAGAAAAATGTTTATCAGGGGGCATCTGGTTTTTAACAAAGATAATATGGTGATATTTCCCAGAAGTTCTTTTGCATGGTAGAGCTACTGTAACCATCAGTTACCCTCCCTTGACTTTATTTTAAAGACTGCAGTAAGTATGCTGCTACAATATTGCAACAAAGATTGCAACAAAGATTGCTGGAAAACCTGAATGAGTCCAGTGTTATTGAAAGTAAAGTCCTGTCGATTAAGGGAAATTAAAAATCGTTAGGTCATTGTAGCTTATATATTTTGACGTTTTGGAGGGATTGTTTCATGTTATAAGTAGATACTGCTGGCGAGGTTGAGACTAGCAAAGATTTACTGCAGCAAAGGGAATAATGAGACCACATGTTTAAGAAACAGCTGCTCTTAAGGAAGAGGCTGCATTATAACAATATGACAGCTGTCAGCGATGATATACCAATCATAGGATACAGCTAGGCTCACCTGGAAAAGTAAAACACAACGTGAAAAGCACATGTTTTACTGAAAAGCACAGGGCTGCCGTGTCTAGTATTGTCATTGGGAGAATCTTTGTATTCATGCTACTGGACCTCTGGCATAAAAGAGACATACATAGGACAATGGGGAAAATGAGAAAGATTGAAAGCACAGGGACTGGGGGAAACAATCAGAAAGGCAGATATACTATAGCAAAATGGGAAAGTTAGAGAATGGTGAAGACAAAAGGCAACTTGAGAACAAGAAGCGATGACATGGAGACAGATGAGTGATGGGGCATCTCAAAACAAATAAGTGCACTGGCCTTGGGCCTCAACCTACCACAGACTAATCTATTCACCCGTCTACACACACACTATATAAAAACACGGACACACTGGTGCACAAGATATAGGGCCACCAGCTCTTTGTTTGTATTACTAGAGTGGATAATAGTTTTATTAGTACCATAGTACCATCACTTCTTAATCCCAATGGTAAATTGGCCCTGTCATAGTATGAACACAAATTGCTCTCAGTGTGAGAGTGTTAGTGTTAATTACAAAGGCAAAATTGTTCATACACCATCCAGGTCCTAAAGGTCCTGTGTATGTACGCTACACTCTCAACCCGCCAGCTTAGTTTAGACAAGAAGGTCATTTTAATCAGGTGAATACCAGGCCGTCTAATCTGCAGGTCTTTGCCTGAGCATAAACAGAGGATATCCCAGGGCTCAGCCAGGATCACATACCTGGAGTCATGGAAAAGTCATTTCTCGAGCTGATCGGAGCAATCCAATAACCTCATGTCCTTTTTCTCTCCCTTAATTCTGTATCACGATCACCTCAAGTGCAAGCTCTTGCTTTCATGTCTCCCTTTTTACACTCTCTCTGTACCCTTTCTTTTTTAAACTTAATTGTATAGCTTAGTCAGTGAGTGACCAACAAGACCAAAGTATTACATTTGCACATGTGCAGAAATTAAAAAAATCACTGATTGTATACAAGTATACAATCTATGACTTTGGAAAAGAATGACATGCATGGTCGCATACACATAAAGATACACCACACATGGTTATCTTTGCTGATTTCTGTCCATTTGTGTCGGCTCTCTACTTTTAAAGAAATGTCAGTCCAAAAGCGAACTCGTTTTTCATCAGAACCTCTTATCAAGTTCACAACAGCAAACATTTCCTAATGCATGATGGTAAGTGAAGTGTCACGGTTGGCCTCTATGTGTCCATCTGCCACTCTTCATCTCTCTTCTCCCCCTTTTGCTTGTCTTTTTCTCCACATACCTCCACGAGTGGGGGCCCCTGGATAGAGCGGGAAACTGGAGCTGTGCGATACTGACACAATTAAATATAAAAATATTTATACCCATTTCTCAAAAGGTCACCCTGTATCAGCCTCTTTTTTAAATAACTATTGCTACTTTTAGGAAGAAGATTTTATTTTCATTTTATTCAAACACTAGTAACCCAAAGACATTTATTGTTCACTCAACTAAGCTTGCAGATTACTTCAGAAAATTACATTTGATGATAGGGCGAAATCAGAACACTGCCATAACCAAAATCTCAGTTGACATATAGTCCAGTTCTATAAAACTCTATGATATACACTGTTTTGATATAGTGCCCAGTTTTGGTTGAACTGTCCAAGACACTCATCTGGCATCTGGTCAAACATGGGGGTCTTATGCCTTCAGGGGGTTCGGGTGGATTTAGTTCTATGTCTTAGGCCTGGACATTAGTAGACTGCCTGGCTCTTAATTAGGTTAGACAGCTTTAATCAAGAGCTCAAAAACAACCTAAAATTGGTGTAGGGATAAAAGTGGAAAGAGTGGAAAGTGAATATAATTTTGCAACAACCTCCAAGCCCTCAGAAGCCATACACAGTCAAACCAAGGACTATAATTAAACTTGGTTTATAATTTCATAATGCATGAAAACTACGTTTCCCTAACTCCTTCACCTTTCTGTAACTCCTGCTATCTGGCACGCTGCCTCTTTTCCTGTGGGAGATAAGATATCAATATGGACTGACTCCTTATCACACAGGCACACCAGTTAAGGTAGTGAGGCTGCCATGGGGTGGCGACCCTGTTATCACAGTCTGATTTGAGTTTAAGTAGGTAGACTTTTTGCCTTATGTGTGTGTGTGTCAAAGAGAGAAATAAAAAATACACTACATCTCAAATGTTTACCCCTCTTATCAGGGGCGGACTTGGACTAGAAATCCTTTGTCCCGAACACCCCGATGGCAAGTGCCACTGCCTCTGATCTCTGATGCAAAACAGAAAGTGTTAGTTTTACCGCGGAAGATGTATTGTCTGGTAAAGATTAGGAAGAGGAACAGTTATCGATCTTTAGATCAGCTGTTTCTAAATACATTTAACCAGATGTTGATTCTTATTCAACGCTTATTGGAATGGGCAGGTGGTGCTTGCTGACTAGAGGGAAATGCTGGCATTCTTTGTAAGTCTATAATCAGAACCACTGTAGTGAATTGTTGTGGTTGTTGCTATTCTGGGCCTACTTCTTATCCATGTCTGTGTGAGCCTATCAGTGCTGCTCTCTTCTGGAGGAGACTGGAGCCTCTGACAACACCAGCTGATTCTTGACTGGACAAGTGATTACGTTTGTGTGTGTGCGTGTGTGTGTTTCAAACCTTTTGAAATGCATGTGGAAAAAGTAACCAGTTGGTATTGAAATGCCTGTCTATTGTCTGATGGCAAGGAAAGAGATAGTAGGAGACAGTGATAGAAAAACAGACATGCTGTCATTGGGACAGAAGGACACTCAAGTTAATTCAGGACACTCAAGTTAATTCATCTAAGAAAAAGAAAATAGTCAGTGAAAGCATACCAGAAGTGAGTGTTGTGGGTAGGTATGGGTTGGTGTTGGTGCCTGATGATCAAACTGTGAGTGTATGGGCATGAATGTGCACGTGTCATGATAAGTGGTGATTCAGACATTCAGACCAAAGAAACAGCCGCAGTTCTTTGTTCCAGATGTTTCACTGACTGATGCTGCTCAAGGATACAAGAACCAGTCACTGTGGGATGATAGCAACCAGTTTCCCAGAGATTCATCCTCTCTGCCCTGACACACACGTTATGTTTGGGCAGACAAGAAGATATACACTTGTCAGTCATCATGACAACTTCAAAGAAATTCCAGTTATCCTAAATGCGCACAGACATCATTCACAGAAGCTCTATGAGTCATTTATAAAGGATAGGGGTCAAATGAAAGTTATAGTGTAAGGAACCCTTTGACATCTGTCCAGAGACACTTTGTAGGAACTGTGGTATTGTTATAGCAATGAGCCATGAATCAGCAATGTCAGATACTCGAGCAAACTCAAAAGATTGTAATGTAAAAAATATTCCTGCCAAGAAAATGTAACTTTGATTAGCACAATATATTGCATGCATCAGAATGTTGTTACAATTGACTAATATAAAAAGGCTATGAAACATATCACTGAATTCTGCATGAATTTCATGCACATTTTTTAGAGCAACAATTGAACAAAAAGTGAGCGTAAACTTGCAGTGGTTATTGTGCTGCAATATAAGGAGAATAAACAAGACTTTTTAGTTCCCATTAAAAGCCAACCAATTTGAATTTTGAAAAGGAGCATTGGCACAAACCTCTCCTCCATAATTTCATCAAAATCCAATCAGTGAAGTTGAACAGCAGCCACTTTAGCAGCAGAAAAGGGCATCCTAATCATTCAAAGTTATCCTATGAAATGTGATAGTGACATGCCAAAAATAAAAGCCACTGGAAAATATACAAACTGAATTACATTTAAAAAGGGCAAAATGAATAGGCAAAGACTGATTTAATTTTGTTTTGCAAAATTACAAAATAAAAATCAATCATACTCTGCCTGTTTTTCCAGCAATCAAAAGTGGATTTGTGTACTATTCTGCTCCATTATTGAGCTTGAGTTTAACAACCGCTGGAACACGATGAGAGACCATGTTTTTCACTTCAATCCAATCTAAATTAATTTGCCAGCTGGGTTCAGACAGAGTGGAGCAGTGGGAAAGCTGTCCATCTGTTTAAAGCAAGAGGAGTTTTATACGATTTCAGACCGCAAAGCCAGGTGGTCCTGCAGCACACAGAGGAGACGGTGGAAAGAAATGGGATTAAAGGAAAAGGGCGCAATTTGGAGGGATAGATTAGATCAGAGGGATAAGGTGGTTGGATAAAAGCTAACAAAAGAAGGTAACAGAGAACGAGGGAAATGACTAACAAGTGTCTGTTGTTGGGCTGGTTAGCTGTACTCTCAGTGGACCAGTGTGGATGTAGGGAACTAGAGTAAAGGAGAGGTGGGGGGTTGTAAGGTTTGTCATGGAACACCTGCCTCCACTTAACCCCTCTCCCTCTCTTTCTGCTTGAGCTGCCTCTTTCAGCCATCTCTTCTCGTCCTGCCCTGCCAAACCCCCACTGCCCCGTCATTCATGCACGGTGTATCCTTCGAGCTCACGGGCCTAAGGCCTCTTCTTTTCCCAAACATGGGAGGGCCCCTTAGTCTGAGCTGGGGGCCTCACTGGCCAGCCACCCAGTCAGCCGTCAGGCTCCAGTGAGCATTATTATTGATACTAACACAGATTCAAATGAGGTCTTGTAATGTGTTAGAACTGCTATTACTACCAATTCCGACTGAGATCAGCGTCCGATTCTGATGCTGTTTGCTGCCACAAGAAGCTTTGATCTGATCATTTTAGTTTTATAGGTCTTCATGCTTGTCTTGTTGTCTTGTCATACCAACAGCTTTCACAGTCGGCAGAAGCTCAAACTGTGAAAATAGTAAAGCTGTGAAATGCAAAATGCCCCAGGCTGACTAAAGTTGAACAATTTACATTTAAAGACCCTCAATGTTAAAGACAGAGCACACATGAGCATTGTGCCAATATCGTTCTTTGTCTGCGCAACATGTAAGATGGTACTGTTTTCGCTATGATACTGTTTTGAAGTATTTGTGCTCCCCAAGAGGTCAGAAATGCGACACTAATGTGCCCGGTATTTACACACATGATTCACAAAACTCCTCTAACACTTATTCTCAAACGTCTTTAAATTAAACAGGGATGTCAGGTTGGGTGTATTTTCTCACTTTCACACAAAACATCCAAAGTAGCACTCCATCCAGCTTGTGGTCATACCAATTAAAGAGCTATGTAAGGTCAGGAGTTATTCATTTGACATTAAAGAGGACATGGGGTCCCCCTATTCAGACCCACCGCAGGCATCAACTCCACCTCTCTCCTCTCTTCACCCCGTTTTCCATGCCTCATAAAAGATCTGCCCTTCGCCTCACCACTTACCCTCCCCTCTCTCTTTCATTCTCTTGTTTGCTCATTCTCCCTCCTTCACTCACCCATTCTTTCACTCTCACTCATTCTCCTCACCTCTTAAACTTACTACCTCTTGTGGACCCTCTTACCGCATTGACTTGAGTTACGTGTGTTAGTCACCAGATTAGATGTTTGTGCAAATTATTTAAAGTATTATTTTCATGTCTGGTTGCTGCCCCCTTTTTACCCTCTACTGGCCTCTCTGCTTTTATTTCCATTCATGGATGGTAACTAAAGATAGAGCTGGAAACTCCTCCATTAGCCGTATATCTGTAGAGCTGGTCTGCAGGTCTTATCCCAGTGTTTCTGTTCCTATTGCAGCTAGAGGATGTGCTGTACATGAGGCTAGCAAAACACACCCCTATATATACACACAAACACACATGGTGAGCTGGAGGGGTCACTGGTCCTCAACAGTGCGCTTTACAGTAGCTCTCCCAAAGGTCTTTCACCTAAAACACTGTTTGAATGAGATGCAGTCAGTCTCTTCTTCAGTCAATCATTTTCTATTTAAACACATTATTGCCTGACCAGCTGCAGCAGCTTAAAATGATCTGTGAATCCCTGGTTTCTTCTCTACAAAACAGTCAAAAGAAAAGACAAAATAGAAGCTATGCAGGCAAACATGAGTGGGACCTGGGGACATAATACTATAATATAATTACAATATATAACGTAATACTTAGAAGCCAAGCCAAGTCAAGTCATAGTCGCTTTCAGTTGCAAACACAGTGCATCTGTGAGTCCAACATCAGCAGCTAAAGGATCAGTAAAAGCAGATGGACCAATCAGGATAACACTGACAGACATTTCACACAACAATTTTAGGTTGGTACTTGTTCTTTTTTCTTCTTTTAAATGACACAATGGTTGCCTCTGTTTCTTGCACTTTTGACTCCTGACGCCTCCTGAAATAGCTGTAGCTCACCTTCCTGCCAAGGTTCCTTATTGTAAGCCAAACTGAGCTAACAAGTTAAATGAATTCCCCAGTGCTTAGCAACACAGGTGAAACTTAGGTCAAAGTTTAAACTGGAATACATTTAGGGAATATATCAAAAATAATTTATGAACTACGGTATCTCAATCACGATATTCATGCATGCAAAGAAGATACGAACTAAATATGTTGGGTGGAAGATGGATAGAGATAAGAATAACATAAGGTTTTAAGTAGTTTGTTAAGAATTACTTAGGTTTGTCCTGTGACTGCATTTAACACTTACTAAGGAATTAACTGGGGAACTATTCTCAGTACTTCTGCTCCAAAGTCACTGTTTCTACACAGCTCTTGTTTATGGAGTCTAGTCAAGGAAAAGAGTCTGGCTGAAATCTCGGTGGTCCAGTGGCACTGATGGGACTAGGCCAAGTCGGATTTTGAGGAAGTGTAGCGATTTGCATGGGTTACTTTATAGATCCCAGTAGGGGCATTTTCTTTTCATTTTCCCCGCTCTACTGGGATGTCAGAGCGCAGGGTCAGTTAATGAAGAGCTCTCCGAGGGCTGGAAGGCGTTCACCGTCTTGTTTAGGGACACTTGAAGGGCGTGGGTGTTCACCAACTTGGGCTCTTGAACTCAGGCCTTGTGGTTAAACAGGGGCTTTCCTTGCTCGCTACAGTACACCACCCAGATCACTTATAATCCAAGCTACTTGTGGATGATTCAATTTAAACTCCTAACAAGCAGTGGAAATGCAAAACACATAATTTGGGGCAGAGGACCACAGCCGATTTGTGGCTTTTGTGTAAAGGGTACAATGACATCACGAAAAAGTAGGGAGGTGGTCAAATGTTGGGAACATAATGCAGAACAACCTTTAACAATCCAATTTATTTCACCAGAGTGATAAAAACTGATAATTTTCTAACAGTAGAGTGCAATAAGATATAAATAAACCCATGGTCTGATAATGAGATTACATGTTTTTTTCATTCTCCTTGAAACTTTAGCTACAGTGTTTCAGCTCAAACTCCATTTCCTTGTTTATCCGGTGCCCAACTGGTGTGAAACCTGGAGATCCTGAAATGATGGGTTAAGAACGTGAGGTGGTAAGCCTACTGAATCTTAGTTATTAGCCTTGCTTTGATAGACATGGTGCCTGAAATTACTCCCCGTCAATGGTAGCTTTCTTCCTGTCTGGGCAAGAAAGAGTATAGGAAGACGATTCAGGAAAATGACACTAAAAAAGGAATGTAACAATATAATATTTCAGCAGGAAAAAAAGGTGTAGATTGAACAAAGGGAACAGAGAAGAAAGGATAGAGTAGACTACATGGCTACAAATGAGAGCTGCTTTTAGTAACACGCAGAGAGAGTGAAGGGTGCAGATAGGCGCTGATGGGGGCTCCCAGTTCTGGATGTCAGTGCTAAATGGTACGGTGCGGGCTGAAGACAGCAAACTGATAACATATCTTGGCTTTTTTTTTATAATGTTGGCAGAGACACTTTTGTATCTTACTTCCAGTATACCACCAGGATATAAAGTATGCAACCATGCTTAGTTTGGAAATAGCAGATATTAAAATGTTAAATTCAACATGACATACTGTAGGATAGGTTAAAACATTTTTTAACCACTCTCTCTTATTTTGCCTATCCCTCTTTAATATATTGTAAATCTAGCCCAACCCATTACGACCTCTATTATTAGTCAAAGTCATCATTAATGTATAAAGCACACAGATTTACATGACTGTTAGTGTTTGATCTTTAGCTGGCAACCATTCTGCTTTATTTACTTTGTATTTCAAGTCTTTTCTTCCCCTCATCGTTCTCTCTGTCTTTCCTATGTTTCTAGTTGTGCAGTATAGTTTATGATATGGTGATAGAGCAGACAGGCACAGGACTCGAAGGGTTGCGCGAGACAAAAGCTGCTTTTCAGCTCTTGGGGCTGATACCGCCCATCTCTGCTTCCTTCAGATAGCTGAAATATGCCGGCTGGAGGTTTGAGGTGAGGAGTGGGAGGGGGTGGGATGTTGCTCCTGGCCTCCTCTTCCCACAGCGGCCGAGGTGAAAATGACTTTACCATGTGAAGAGGTTGTGGTTGCTCCCGCAAAGTATGTAGCCCTGCCAAACGGTCCGTCATGTCTCCTCTTAATCTGAATTCTGAGGTTATGCTAGGACGCAAGTACAGAATATCTTATTTAAGAGCATGGTCATGTTTCAGGCCCGGTCACTTGTGCATGTTCTAATGCATTTTAAACCATAGCCGGGGCAAAAAAGGCATTCAATTTCTGATAGGGGTTGTAAGAGAGATGGGGAAAAAATACTTAAACAGTAAGATGTTTCAGAGTGTTTCTCTGCATGTTTTGTGGAAGAGGGTGAGTTTGGAGCGACAGAAAGTGTGTGTGAGAGAGGAAACAAGGAACTTGGAAGGCTCTACACCAGGTGAGTTTTCCTGAGGGCAGCTGGAAGTATTTTCCCTCTCATTTAGCAGTTCATGAAAAAACCACAAGCTGCCAGCTGTGACAGAGGGCACGCACCCTGCTCACACACTGTAAACACACACACAGAGAGAGGGAACTCAACCCATCCGTGTGCGTGTGCGTGTGCGTGTGCGTGTGTGTGTGGCAGTATTTTACTGTATTCCAGTGTAAGCCAAAGTCAGATCTCTATCAGGGGGAATTTCCGTCTCATTAAAATGAATGTCAGATGAAGTAAACGGAGGGTGAAGACATCAAAGAGGTCTATGGGGAGCTGAATAAATATGGGTTTAAACTCACTACAAACCCATTTACGTCAGGAATTTGAATATGATCCCGACCAAGAATCTAAAAATAATTTTCCTTGAAGTTGGAATTACAATCCAATTTAGTATACACAATCAAATTCATCTACTGATGGATTGAATTGTCAATGGTTATAGGCCAATAACACATCAAAGTCTTGTAGCTGAAAGAGCTTTGAATATGTTTCTTAAGTATCTTAAACATGTACATTACAAAGTCTTAATAGTTTAAATAATTAAACGTCGGGGAAAAATATGGGATGGACACACTTTGTACCTATGGCTCACCGCTGACCTACATTCCCTTTTTTTATTCCACACATATCGGCACTGTGTTAAACCGCTGCTTGCTAATTGCTTTCACATTACAGTGCAGCCGAGTGATCTTGGTGGCCTTCCAAGACCACCAACACTGGGACATGGGGCGTGCACATTTGCAAATGCATACCACCAATCAGTGGCTGCATTACTGTGTAAGCACAGACCGGGGGGGGGGGCAAACTTGAAGGCTGCTATCTGCCACCAACCCAGCTGTAAAACACTTCTCTGCTGAGCACATCTTAACTACTGCTTTTCTTTAAGTTTTACTACCTCTGGGCCAGGGAAGCCCATGTAGCTTGCGTTAAAAGAATGCAATGTTTTCACATTTAAAATAAAGGAGCTTCGGGTGGCACCTTGTAGTGATCCAACTCATTCAGCAGTGCTTGTTTGACATCCTCAACACATTTAACAAACGGGTTTTTGTGCCAAATAAACAAGGACCGAGTAGGTAAGAAAATTCTTCTTCCCTTTTTAAGTCACCAGGCTATACATCTAAAATTGAGGTTTCCTAAAATGTGTCATAGGTACATTTGTCCTCCCATTTATGTTGAGGTTCACATAGTGCTGCAAATGAAATATTTAATGTAATCTGCGTTTAAACATAAGTAAAGAATAGAAACCAAAGACAAAAAGGCAATAAGATACTGGTTTTCTGTACTGAAGAGGATCTATGTTCCATGCTTGTTTCCCAAAGTATCTTTCTTTCCCCCACAGTGCTAATGCAAACATCCTGAACTATAACATCTACCAAATATTTCATGGAAATAAAACCTAAAATCACATTTGGAGAATGTCCATGTTTTTTCACTTGTTGTCTAATAAAGAAAACCTAGCCGGGAACATGCAAAAATAAATATATAGGATGTTTCATTGCTGCCATCTTGGTCACTCATTTGACCACAAAGCACATGGCCCTTGTTACCGTTTCCTGAACAGAAAGCGTGTGAATTGTTGGTACTATGTATGTTTAGTGGTTCTAAAAAGAACGTCCTTGCTGGGAAATTGTTCATTTCAAGTTGAAGCGCATCTTTGTCCACCTTGAGTAGAGGTTGGACTAGCCAGCTGGCTGGAATTAAATTACATTTTAAATTAAAGACTAAATAGACTATCTAAGCCTGGGGTGCAGAGCGGGGGCAGTCAGGGACAACGGGTCACTGCTGTCTGGTCGAGGATACAGACAAATAAGAAGCTGCAATAACAGAGAGCAGAAACAGAACAAATCCGAAGATGAGAAGAAAGAGGAGGAGATGGACAGTATAAAAAGGGTTGGAGAAAAAGTAGAAGTAAGAAGGAAAGCTCAGACAAACTGCCAACCTTTACCACAAGACATTGCCGTATTTGGAGAACGGTACCAGCAGGGGAAACGTATTGTTTGAACTCCCACTCAAACACTCATGAATCAAAAAACGATCCATTTCGCTCCGAATGATCAGAACCAGCCCATTCTGAATCAGAGCTTCAACAGAGCTTGTCAGGAATAATAAGCCACAATACCCTCAACCAGATTTTTTTTTTTCTTTTACAGTTTCACTGCAGCAGGTCCCTTCAGGCTGCATACATCTACAGGGACGAGCCCAGCCTTCTTGCAAAACATCATTACCCAATGCATGCAACAGTATAAACAGTTGTTCATCTCAATGAAAAGCTCAATAAATATTCCAGTTAAGTGCAGTGGAACCGTGGCTAAATGTCTGGAAAAGATGCTGACGCTGTGCCCATCTCTGCTTTACCCCAATCATGGCTGTGACAGCATGACAGGTTTTACATTCCATTAAAGATTACTCTGGGGTAGTTTAATGCGGGAATCTCTTTTCTTCCGTTTGAAAATAACATAGCGTGCATGCATTGCTTAGCATTTCCAAATGCAAACATGAAAATGTTTACATTTTGATGGACATGTTGAGCGTTGAAATGATTACTTTCACTTATTTTGTAAGCATATTTTTCACAGTTCACATCATATTTTAGTATAAAGGGTATATGATCAAAGGCCCTTAAACCCATGTTCCACTCGCTAAAACTGCTGGATAAAAAAATAGTGTGAGAGACGGAGGGCTGAGAGGTAATGAGCTCTTGTGGGTAAAGCTTAGCATGGCTGAGGCAGCCACGCAGAGGTTAAGCAAACAGGCAGTGGGATCACGCGGGCCTAAGCCTCTTATACAGGCCCCTCTGAGGAGAAGATCATTGACTTCTGATAGGGGGATGAAGGTCAGGAGTTGTGAAAGATAAAGGGGCCACCATTCCTATATGCTTATTTCTACATGTCTATAAATGGCTGCTTATTTCTGTCAAGCTTTTCTATTGTGTTTTCACAATGTTTCAGCTCTTTCATTGATATGATTTGCTGAGAGTAGCTGTCAGTCATACGTCTCTATGAAAACATTTTCTCGTCTCAATATCATTCCTCTAGGCTCTCTCTTAACCGAGCCAGGCCCATCCCAGTCCTCACTCACTATCCATCTTTTCATCCCTTTCTCAAAAACGAGTACTTTTGTTCAATGAACCTCTTCCTCTCTTCCTCCCCCGGGTCTCCCTCTCCTGCTGGGAGTCGCAGGGCAATGCAGTTTCATTTCCTGCCCTGCTGAAATCAATGCTTTCTGAAGGAAGGAGGGGGAGTGGGGAGAGAGCCGGGAGAGACAGATATATAGAGGGACAGCAAAACAAGAGTGAGGTGTGAGAGGACTGTTGGCATGCAGGACACAACCGCACTAGTAAGTAAACTTGACTTGGGTCCAAGTCAGTGTCAGCTTTCATAAACCTTTACAGGGAAATTAAATAACGGCTCGAAGTGAAAATATGAAAAACAGGAAGCTGCTTTAACAGGCAAACTCAATTTTCCCCTCAACACTCCTTATTGTTGTTTGTTTTTTTTGCCTTAGAGAGGGAGAGATTCTGCGGAGGGCATTAGCGGCATCCCGCAGGATAAATGTATGAATTCCTGGGCGGGAGCGTCCCAGTTGACAAGATTCCTTTCCGCCCGCCCCGGGATAAATTCAGAGTTCTGAATGAGCTAAAGTCTCTGAGTGAATGAGACAGAGTTGAAGAAGATAGCATGAATGTGTCAGTTACAGAAAGAAAGATGCCTGCTCTATGACTATACCACACCATTACATTACCATTCCCGCACACCTCCCCACAAAAACCCACAGCCGCTGGGACATCAAACACAGGACTCCCTCAGTGTTTCTACGAGCCTCTGGTTAACCCATCTGGACAGTCAGCAGCGTAAAACGTATGACTGTGTCCTTCCATCCTGCTATTCTTTTCACTCGCTTGTTTCCGTTTAAAACAGACCCACAATCTGGATAGTTGGACTACACAGAAGTCAATAACTTTGCCTTTGAAAGAAGACGCCGTATGGTGAGGCCATCAAGCCAAAATGGATTTAAGAGGCTACCAGTGACTCTGTGGGTATGGCAACAGCTTTCCCCCAAGACCGTGAAGAGGGCTTTGAGGGTTTGCCAAAAAGTTGGGTGTTGGGACTTTTATACTGACAGCTTAAGTTTCTGAAACAAAAAAAATAGGATTTTTTCATCTCAGGCTAGAATCTTGAGAAATGGAACTGGAAGAAGCAAGTTATACCGACTTTCGTCAAGAAACTGACCTGATCACTGACGTTTTTTGCCTAAAAGTCTGATTACTGAGGCGGTGTATAATTTCACACAGGGGCAATGAGTTCCTGGATGCTGCAGAACAAGCCAGATGGCTAGCCAGCAGTGGTTTGGTAGATTGGCATTAAACTCACGGTACTTCAGACTTAGAACGAGTGAGATCTTTAACTCCGGAATCCTCGGTCAGTGTGGTCGACAGGATTACAATGGATAAAAGGGGAATTTCCATATACTGTAAGTCAAATTTCTCATGGTCTTGTGCTTTTTTTATTTGTGCATTTGTTAATATTGTCCCTGTAAGTTATTGTCACTAATTACGGCCCTGCTGGACATTCAATTAGATGTTGTTTTCAGCAGTCATACTGGCAAATTAAAGCATAGCTGCTCCAAAGCTGAGCAGTCCCGTCAATAAGCAGTACCTGTCTCCCTAATGTGAGAGTTTGAGATCCTTTGGACAACAGAACTGAGACACCCATTCCAGACAGCCCCTCTTAAGTCTTCTGTGTGTGGATGAAGTGGCTGGGTAAACACTAGCTGCTGGTTAATAGGGAGCTTGCTTAGAGAACAAAGCCTTCGGTTAACCAAACACGTTAAGGCCATGTCTACACGCTCTTACAGATCAATTCAAAACACTGTTTAAGACAAAGTCAACACTAACCCGACCAAGTCCAAAAATGTATAATTTTCCTTTTACAGCCTTATATCCAAATGGTCATCACAGCCAAAAAGAGAGTCTTTTTAAAAAGACAGATTTACCTTGCTTGTGTTTACTTTGAATTCATGCATAGCCGATCACACAGTCTAGTTGTTGTCACAGATTTAGATTTACAACCTAGACGACATAGCAACAACATGTAGACATTTGATCAATGGCTGCAGTGTAGCAGCGCAGGAAACACTGTTCAATTTAAAGCTAATTGAAGATGAAGTCCCAATTTAATAAAATTGTGGTTAATTACTTTCAGTAGAATACCAACAAACACAACCATACGAAGCAGAGGTTTTAGTTGAAGGTTTTGATAATTGTAGGCTCTTTATTGCCTGCAGGCTACTCTAAAAACATGCAATAATAAAATTGGTGGAGCTGGAGATAGAAGCTGACAAAAGAGAAAGGCAAGGGCAGAATTAATCTATCTATATATCTAATGGATTAGTGTTTCAACAATGAGATGTAGTTCGACTATCACAACACAAGCCTGCCAAACATTCTCAGTAGAGCAGAAATAAAATATATGTTGCACAGAAACAACTACTCATGTGGGAAGAAGATAGAAAAAAGTATGAGAACTTCATTTTTGTCCTGCGAAGGCAACAATAATTCAAAACCTGAACACAAATGCAGGTCTTTGCGCTGAAGGCAGACTTCTTTACACAGTACAATAACATGTTTTTTTGATAAAGTAAAAACCTACATTAGTCACACACTTTAAACAAAAGAGATCAGTGTGTATGTTCAATGAGCTCATGAAACATCTTAACTTTAAATTCCCCACTGAAAACAATGAAATGGAAAAGGCTTATACATTCACCTTGTTGTTATTACTTCAGCAGATTCGCTAATGTATTTGGTGGCCAAAAAAAGACTTGGTAAACCGGCAGCTTTGAGCCAAAACCCATTTGCAGGAACTAATCTTCAAAAGGCAGAATTCCTCTACTTCAGGATTAAAGTTTCTATCGCTACTGATTGCAATTACAAAGCAATATAAGACCAGAAACACACTTTCTCGCTATATGTTAAACAAACAGAAAAACTTCCTGAATGACTAAATCAGAAGGTGTACCACAAATTAGTTCTGAGCCCCCAGAAGCAAATCCAACACTATATCTAGTATACAAGCACATTCACAGGGGGTCAGTTAACTTGAACTGAACACAATTAGATTCCCCAAAAAATTTGATTTCCTGCATCTCCGCTTTAATAATTCCACATGCAGACAGAAGTTTGTATTTAGTTAGCATTTTCCACATTACGTACTACAGAAAATGTGCTATTTACATTATTTCAGTGTGTAGGTTAGAGACGTGAAAAAAAAGAAATGGGACAAACACAAAGAAAAAGAAAGATTTGCATGAGGGAGCTGCCAAGAATCATTTGGGAAGGACAAAACTGTGAAGAAAATACATGTGATGATCTGTTGTATTAATAACTGCAGAGTGATACGTTTATACAAAAGTCTCAGTGGAACTGATGGTCCAATGGTTTCGCAGCGAAACCACAGCACCACGTGGGCGAAAGAGCCAGCGTGGAGCCACAAAGACATATCTAGTCTGATATTGAGGAAGCCAAGTTATGACTAAACATCCGTCGCACAATCAGCACATTACTGTAATGAATGAACTAAAGCTTTTGTGCACCAGCTGGCATCACAAGATATGTTTTTACGCTCAAGTCAAAGATGTTAAATGCTGACAAAGCATTACCGAAGTCGTTATGATTGCGTCTCTTAAGAGAGCAGGAGCTGGTGTGGAGCCACCCCGCTCTCAGTTATTGTTGAGTAAACACACACAGCGAAGCCAAGAGCAGCATGTCAGTCAGCCAGGCAAGAAGGGCCAAGTGGAGGAGACACACAACGGCCAAAATTAACTGTACAGACAGAGAGGGAATGGGACAGTGTGTGTGAAAGAAAACACACAGCCAAGAAACAGAGCAAAAAAGGGAAGAAAATAAAACCTGGGAGAGAGTGCCAACATTTCCCCCATGACAGTAAGATAAGAGGAGGGCCAAGGAGTTTTGATGTCATGCTGATGTGGGTGGGGTGACGGAGGGGTTAATTATTCTCTCATCCTCTAGCAGGGAGAAGGTACGCTCGTGTGTACAACCAGCAACATACTTTCAGGCAAGAATATCTGAAGAACTTTTCTAAAGAACACATAATTTGTATCCATAATGCATGGTTTTCATAACAGTGTCTGTATGATTGACAATTCAATTCACTAGACAGTTAAATAACTAACTTATAATGTGCATACATAAATGTACAGCTGTAAACATCTTTTAAAAAGAAGCTTGTTCCATATGCACTGAAATGTGGCAAAAACACATCTTTGGGGAGCAAAGCTGATAAAGTGGAACATTTCTCTATTGACTGATAACATACACATATTTTTTGGGAAAATAAATAATGATATTTTTGGCAGAGAAGCCCATAAGGTTGCGGTATTTAATACCTTGGTAGGAGTGTGGTGTTGTACAAAGACCTAATTGTGGCTGGACGGGGATCTGCCCTTCTGCCTGCAGTGGGGGATTCTGAAGTCCTTAATGCTATGCAAACAGGGCTTAAAAAGATTTACTCTGACACATATAGGGGAATTTAAAATGCCATGTTTCATCCTATCCCCTATTAAATACAATGTAGCATGAGCTCCACATATTAATCCCGGATAAAGCTAGCTGGGAGGACGCTAGCAGAGCAGTAATTTGATAAAACTGCAATGAAGAGTGGTCTCAATGAAATTTAGAGCTCTTTAAGCCAGAGGTATTCCCCACAGTCTTCAACATTAAAATATGCCAAGTCCATATGGGAAATTGATATGCAGTATGTGTGGCTTATTCCATTAGACTCATTAAAGTGTCACTTTGTCTTCAGCACGCTCTCGCGCTTACTGCTTGCTTAACAACTGCAGCAAAGGACTCTTTGTATTGTGTGTGTTTAAAGTACAGCAGAGAACATTTTTTATGTGGCGGCCGTAATTTGTCATCCAGACAGCATGCAGTCGAAAATCATCAACATGGTATTGAATAGAATGTAGAGAAGGCTACTTAATTTGTAGTCTGACATACAGAGCAGGCACAAATATAATCTGTGTCTATTAATTTACCGTACTATTTTGACAAAAATTAATGCTACAGTTTATTTACCAACGCAGGCCTGACTGTTAAAATCATTGAAGTGCCACAATGTCATTTACACACGGCTTCTCAGCTGCAACACTAAAACCTGACCCAATGTTTTCTGTTCCTTTTGTTAATCCACCACTGCATTTCCCTGAACCCTGCAGAGAGTTTTCTCTCTCCAACAGATTGACCTCCTGTGCAGACAGTAAATTGCAGGAAAAGGGTTTTCACGCTTGGCTACAGTTTGCAGTGGCAGAAACTTATCAAACACCTCCAACGACGGATCTAAGTGAAAACTTTTCAGCCTCTGATTAAACGTTGCCTCTCGGTGGAAGTCTGACCATTAAAAAACAAGCATGCTCCACAGAGTGTGTTTTGTGGAAAGAAGAGCATTTTTCCTGTCAATATTATGCAGATCCAGAGAAATTTTCACTTCTTACCATTCGGAAAAAGGGTTTTGCCTGACTTGGCAAAGTGCAGATCCACAAAAAAGGAAAAACTTAAGATCAGCCTCTCCTTCCTAAATTCCTCTGTCAACCGAGCATTGACGAAATTTTATCAGGACATTCCAGCCGGCAAACTAATGGAAAACAACTATACCATTTACAGGCATCACACATCATAAGGGAACTTCATATATCATGTATTCTCATCAATGAGGTAGTCCTGCTTGGGAAACGACAACAAGAAAGTTCGGGGCAAAAAGCAATTAAAGTTATTTGATGCTTTATATATAATGTTAAAACAAATTGCCTGCTGGCAGAACATCAGTCAAACAATTAACACACAATATTCTGCAAACAGTTTGCCCCTATGGCAACACTGAAGCACACCAAGCCTTGGCAAACACATGTGCTTAATAACAAGTGGGAAGTAGGTAATTGCCAGTGCACGACGTGGTTTACACACCGATGTTTTAAATCAGTGACATTAAACAGAGTCCAAGCGTTTGATTTATGGCTATGTCCTGATTATATTAATGTCCTCGACTTTCTTCACATTTCACACGCTCAAAATGGAGTCAAACTGTCTAAAAAAAAATAGGTCCCCCCCCCCACCAGAAAAAAGACCATACATCTGTTTCACACATATACAGTCCCTGCCACATTCTTCTATGTCTGCCAAAAGCTTTTAGGGATGCACACCACTTGATGCCTGAGTTAGTGTGCACTGTGCAGAGTGGGAGTTAACACACCAGAGCTATCCATCTGAAAGAGATGGAAGACCACTCAGACCAAGATGGAGCCCGACGATTCCCAGAACATCTGGATAAAATATAGATAAACTGAATATTGTGACGTATAAAGGAGACAATATTGCGATGATAAAAAGCACAGAGCAGACTTAAAATCTCAAAAGGGAGAGGCCCTCTATTTGAGTGCATAAAGAAAGAGCTACCATAACCTAGAACATCTTTTTCACCTCCTTGCAAACGACTCCCTTAATAAGAGACTAAGAAAAGACCAGAGGAAATATAACAGTACAGACAGACATCTCAGGAGCAGGCAGAGCAGGACAAGCTCTTACACACCGAGTCTGTAGCACCGAGGATTTCTTTCCAGGGGTGAAGTGCCTTTAGTGTCAACAGTGTGTTCTGTTGAAAACGGCAGCGAGGCAGTTCCACCCAACATGATTTATAGCCTGCCTGAGTGTTATTAAAAGGCTAAATGCAATTCTAAAACAGTTTTCACATAGTCTCTGCCCTGCACAGGACCTTTTATGTTTAGAGGTGAATGTCCCGTGTTCAGAAACATTTACACAGTTTATATAGCTTGAAAACATTGCAGTCAATTTATTTTTATGAACATGTCACTGATTATTACTTTGAAGCTAAAGGGCAGGGGCTGAGAGATATAATGACTATTTAAGAAGATATGTCACATCCTAACTTGTGTTTCAGAGTTGGCACAGATACACTTTTTGTTAAATGTAATATGGACGGATTTTTGTGAGTTATTGTAGGTGTGTGAGAAGATGCAGTCCTTCAGAATAAAAACCATGCATGCATATATATATATATATATATATATATTGTTGGTTTATAATCCTTAGTCATGTCTGTCATGTAATGAAATTCCCTTGCTGTGGAGAGGGGAAGCCCCGATTGTTCCTGGAGATGTTGGTATTTTAACCACGCACAGAGACAGACCACTGACCTCTGACCTGTTGACTGGACACTCACAGAATAATCAATAAACGTGAGACCTGCAAATAAACGGCCACGCCTTTTGGATTCTTTTTTGTCACTCAAACTCAGTTGCTTTGACAAGAGATGGTACATGATCCCCTGGCCACTGATTACACGGTACTGCAATCTTCTCTTCACTTTGGAACCATTGAACCAGAGAATTATTCCTCTCTGACCCTTCTCTTCACAGCAAGTCTGAGGAGAAACAAGACTCCCAGTGTTATCATCTGCTTACATATCCCCGAGCTGTTTCTACTGGTAAATAGCAGGTCAAAATTGTGAGTGCGATGGAAGAATAAAGAGATATAATGGGTGTCATTTTCTTGTCTATAATAGTTAAAGCTACAGTGAAGCTATGATTATCTGTAGAAAAAGTCTAAATCCTTATAGCATGCAGCTACATAATCTCGAAGAGCTTTTCAATCGTTTTATGGTGTCCAGCATTAGGAGGACATTTATTTTTCTGTATGAAATGTAGATGTAGATGTTGCCTTTCAACTACGTGAGCCATTTCAACTATTCAGTCCATTTTCAGTAGGGGCCTTGAATCTCCTCCATTCCATATTCGATCATGAAACTCCATCTGAAGAAGGTATAGCTAAATCATCCAGATAAATAATTTGGATTAACATTCCTTCCTGCCTCAAGAAAAAAGAGGGGCAGGAAAAAATGAAGAAGGGATGGCCAGAGAAGCAGTAAGCGTTATGCTCAGTGCTGCATATTCTGAACGCCACATTTTTTTTTTTTTAAATGACAACCACAAGCATTTAGGGAGGACAGAGATAATCCAAACAAACCCCAATAAACATTCAGAGAGGGAATACATCATTTACCATCAGGGAGGGGGAGATTGTTTTATACACTATACACTAAAAGGCCTGAAAAAATAATCGCACTCCACAAGCGGCTTCATAGACAATATAAATTGAATTCAAACTGAACCAAAAGCTGGTTACAGATAACATCAGATACGTTCTTTAACATGTTAATACCACACACTCAGTCGTCTGTTAAAGTAAATGTGGTTATTTACACATTTGAATTGGCCAAAAATGGTATAGCTTTATTGTTAACCAAAGAGGAAAAACCTGAATAATTACCAGGATTGTTTGGGTGTTTTGTGAGAGGCAATTTGGACTATGTATTCTCATTTTACTGCCTGAAACAGCCACTACGTAATCAACCCTCTATGTTTAAAGCATGTGTGCCTTTAAATAAAATGTTATTCATCCCTTATCTATATATTCAGCTAAATCACTGAGGGGGTGGTTGGGCTCACAATAGCTATCCAGCTGACTCATTAAAAGCCCCCCTATTGTCTGCCAATGGAGTCAGGGCTCTCCCGTGCTGAGGCTTCAGAATGACAATAGGACGATCATCTAAAAACCAAAGATCATTTACATGAGAGTGGAGGCTCAATGATGGAAAAGAGCTCTGCTTAATACAACAGTCAGAGGACATTAGTGGCATGATTTCAGGAGCGAATAACAAACAAAGCGTTGTTAAAAAATAAACCATGCTGCTAAACACAATGACTTAAACTGACTTTAAACTGCATAAAAGCAACAATACAGCTATGGTAAGAGAGGAGACATTTTCGTCAAGGTGGACATATGACATGGTTGAATGAATTGGCGCATGTTGGGATGAACCGCAGATTAAGTAAAGTTAGTAGAGAGAAAAGGGGAAATAAAGTGGAGACTCACCAGAGGCGCTCAGCTCCAGGACGCTCTGGAGCAGCAGGGCGACCCACAGCGCGCGGGCTGGACATCCCCGAGGACGCTGGCTCGCCGCTGCCCGAGTTGGATACATTCCTCCGGCTCTGTGTCAAACCTTTGCCCGCTTATCACATCCACTTCACTCAAATTGTTATTTTCGAGCCCCTCCAAAAAAATGTACGGTGCCTTGATAACTTATGCACTGTCTGCAGCAGCTCTCTCAAAGCGCACCTCTAGGTAAAAAAATAAGAGTGTGTGGAAGAAAGTTGTCTCTCCTGGTTTCTGTCTCTTTCCTCCTCGCTGGAGCCCAGCACACTTTCCCCCTCTCTGACTCTCTCTTCAACTGAGCGCACTCCTTCCTACAAACTTCTCTGGAGAGGCTGTGGCCGAACCATGGGTCGCACCAGCCACATGGCTCTGATTAGCCATGTGTCGCCACCCTGTGTTTACTATAGGAACTGCAAGAGGACAGGAAGAGGCATTTAAATGCAATTGTCTGACAATAAAGCGTCCTTTTAGGGCGAAAAAAAGTGATGTTAAGATAAAGAACTAGTACTAAATGAATGCTTTATTTAATTGCTGTGAAACACTACAACATATTTCCAAAGTCAATAATGACATTTATCTCAACTACAGAGCAAGCCTGGAGAAGTCCTGAGAAAAATGGAAATGTGAACATTTACAATTCCCATTTGCACATGGTTGTGTGATAGAATTGAAAGTGTCAGAACATACACTCAATAACATTATGGTGCAATTGTTTTGCCAAATATTGTTTCTGGATAATGGTCAATAATTCACTTTGAATTAGTTTCCAATGGGGATTTAGCAATGTGCAACTGTTCACAGCAATATTTAATCACAAACACTTGAAATGGCTTAAAGACAAAAAGTACTGAAGACTAAATAAAAATGACAGCACATTTTATAAAAGATAGACGATGAGCACAAAGCACAAAAAAGGATGGAAACAAAATTAAGATTTAGTTATGAAGCTAACATTGAATCTTGAGGTATGTTATTGACACGATGACAAACTCAGGTAGTGTATCTTTGGATGAATGAATAGTAAACCACAGAATGCTTCTCAGTCCCCTGCAGGCTGAGGGGCTCTAAAGTCTAAACAACCACTTTTGTTCAGGCTGTCTCTGGCACACATGATTTAAAAGGACCAGTATTTACAAGGAGGAAAATATTCTCCAATAAAAAAATCTGTAAAATATACTAATAATGAATCAAGAGAATGTGAAAGGTGAATTCAGCCTTATATGCTTCTTTATGCTCATATGCTTCAGATAATATTCCACAGGCAGTAAATAATTGTACGGGTCAGAAAATGATCCGATTTTTCCACATAATATCTAATTTGTTTAGCAAAACCATCTCATGTCATTGGGTTGAACGTATGTGCTGCTATCTGTGACAGCTCACCTGAGCATATGCAAATAGGCCTGTCTTCAACTACACACATTCTCATTTGACTAAAATACAGACAGATAGACAGATTAATAAAGAAAAGCCAGCGTGTGTAAAGAAGTCTATTGTGCCTTCTTCAGAAATGTTAACTACAACACATCACATTCACCAACATTCATACAATTATTAATTCCAGAGCCTTACATTATTATAAACCCACTTCACCTTCTCCTCTATAACTCCACACCTTGTTTCATTTTACTCGGCTCCCTTCTGGATTTTGACACATACTTTGTCTCTGCATGTGTGTCTGCACACACAGAGCGCTTTGACAGATTAATACCGGGGCAGGCAAAGAATGGTAGCAATTTAGCATCTCCGGTTCTGCTATACTGTGACCTACCCCTGCTCATTAGAGGGAAATATCATCCTCTCTGGAGTGTGTTTCGATTTAACTGTTACAGAGAACATGTATGAATAATGCTTTAAGACTGGATTATTATTCGATTGAAGATCTGAGAGAGGGTGTAGCGGGCTGCTCACAAGCGTCAGGGCTTCACCTCTGAAATCCCTTGTCAGGCCCAGGGGTCCAGGAAAGGGTCTCCCTCTTTAGGACTCATAATCAAAACCGTCCTTCCCCTCCTCTCCTCAGTCATCTCTGGAGATACAGGCTGCTAACCAGTTTAGAGATAATACAGCACAAGCTTCCTGTATTCCTGTATACTGTAAGACAACACTTATTTGCAGCATGCCATAGGTGGATGAGGAAATTAAGAATATAGCAATTATGAGAGTTCATAAGCAGTAGTTTGCCACATCTGCCAAAACTCTGATCCAAACCAGTGCTGCGTTCAATTCAAGCACTTCCACATTTGAGTAGAAACTGCAGCTCATTTGCTAATGATGATTAAGGGTTCAGACTCCCTTTAGTGGGTTGTACATAACAATTATTTCATGCCAAAGGGCGCGAAGTGTATAATTGTTCCAGATTTAATTGAATTGTGAGTGAAAATGGACCTACAGTAACAGTGAATATGCACTCTGTAGCTCTTACTTCATAAAACTTCAGTCTGCAACTTGAAGGACTTTGAGTGGGTTGAGAGCATACTGCTAGTGATCCAAGATTCTTTTGGACCGCAGAAAGAAATAGGCATACCTAAAGTGTGTGCGTGTGAGATTGCATGTGCGGGCGTGACATGGCAATCAATTCACATACAATTTCAATTAACACAACAAAGAGCTATTGAGCTTCAGTGATATCACGCGCAGAGGTAATGTAAACAAAGCAACTCTGTAACTGTCAAACCAATTGAAATTGGGCATGACTGATTGCAGTTTGGAGAAACGTGTAAGGTGATGTTCCTCACATGTCAGTTGTGATTCTTACAGAGGAAGCCTTTTTAACCTGTTTAAGCAGCCAAATGAATGTAACCTACGCTGTGTTTAGGTTGTGATAGATACCTCCGAGGAGTGGGGGTTTTCAGAGGGAGAAAGATCTCACCACTAGGCTGATCAAGTAGAGAAATTATTTCTGACACTTGCCTATTTTCCCTCCTTGATGTTTATCAACTTCATTTTGCCAAAGTAGGATATGATTATTAAAATTGCAACCATGCATGGTGAAAGTAATCTAACCTTCATGGTGGAGCGGATTAGGGTTCTGAAGGTCTGTTTGAAGAGCAGATCCCTAAGGGTTTCTTCAGTGGCCCCAGCACATGGACAGGGAGGCCCTTGTTACATAGTTGGCACTGATGTCAATACAATTAAATCAAAGGATGAGGGTGGTGGTGGCTTCCCTGCCATCATTTCCATGTTTCTCCAAAACTTTCCCTGCATCGGTTTTCCTTCACATCCTCAGATGACTCTAATAATTTGTGTTTAAATCAGATTTTCCTTACCATGGTCTGATAATGTGCTAGCATTTTGCGCATTCTTCAATCAGCGGATAACTCAAGACAGTTTCCGTCCTTGGTTAGACATCATTTAATGGCTGACAGACAATATTGGCCTCTCTTCATCCTTTGAATCCCCCTTTTAAACCCCCATTGCATTCAAATCAGAGATTATCTGTACATATTGCATTTGTATGGGTTTACCTTTCGAATGTCTGTTGCACTATTCCCAATGGGGCCTTTTGGAACATACTGCAGTCAGTGCTGATATACAATAAATGAAGAATGGAGGGACCTTCTCCAGCCCAATACTTTAGTTTCCCTGGAAAGGGAAATCTTACACTCATTACAGATACAGTTTAATAGGACAATAAACACTTCAAAAGCATCACGTTTCCAATCCTTTTCTTTAAACTTTTCAAGAAAATAGGTATTGTATACACTGAGGCAACTTTACTGTATATTCTCCAATTATTCCTGGCGCCTCCAGATATATCTGAAGTATTGTGCAGCAGAACAATAATTGCTTGAAGTCAAACACGTGTGTACTAGATTTGACTTCCTTTGTTTGTATTTTTAGTGCAGCACATATGGAAAGAAGATGAATAGGCGTCGAGAGAGTAGATTTTTGTTTTTTAAAATGAAATCAGGTTTCAAGAGAAAAAACTGATTGCACTGTTGCCTACCTAAAAGTATTCAATAGATTATACCACGTAGAGTTTTAATGGTTCAAAATCCGGTTTCTTCTTGATCTCAAATCCTAGATCAAAAAGGTTTCTATGGAGTGGTGTGTGGACACAAGCCAGCCACTACTCCCCACTGCTCGGTCCAACTGTGTGGTCAGAAATGTTCACAGTCATCTCATCCTGTTGCTGATGACTTTTTATGGCCTCACACTTCATCCTGGACACTTCTTCAGCTCCAGAAACTGAACATCGAGTGATAAGATGGTGGTGACTCATGTGGAGCCTCTGCATCTATTGATGCCAGATTTATAATTATAATTTAATTAGGGGTTGTTGTCTGAGATTTCAACTTCACACACCCTGTCATAGCTTATTTACATCATTTTGATAAGCTAAAGCTTTTAACAAGACACGCCAGTTTGAGTTCTCATTTCTAGCTCCGATATATATCATTTATAAATATTTTCTTTGCACATGGAGAGTGCAAAAACATTTGCAATTATTATTAATTTCAACTGAGTGGCATACGAGCCTAATTTCTGATTCTTTTTGGGATAACTCACAAAATGTGTAGTTTCAGTTTCAGGGACATACATCATATCACACCTTCTTAAACATATTATTTTAGTCTTGCTCACATAGTGTACAATCCCCATTGGCATCATTCTTATGGCCATTTAGGTTGTTCCACAATGGCATTAAATGGGCATTGAATTATAAGTTATGGAAGAGTCTGACAATGAATTATTAAACCTGACATTTGTTTTCTTTAAACGGGGCATAAGCGAATTGTAAGGACAGAATGACTACAAGAACCAAAGAAGTAAACTCTGATTGCAGTGCAGACACCATAGCCTATGACCGTCTTGGTCCACTGCGTTGCCCCTCTTGCTGCAGAGGAGCAATGAACAGGCCGCTCTAAAAACACAAGGCGGCTCCATGCCAGCTCCAGAGAAAGCCATTTAGACATCTAATAGCTGTGGTCCAGGCCAGTTTAATGTAAGCCTTTTGTGATTACCTGATGTAATGACAGCCAATCCAAATACAGCCTGCAAGCCATTACGAGCCAAGCAAGGGGAACACATTATGTACTGCAGGATTGCACTGTGTCAGCCTGACAGAGTCTGAACAGTGCAACATGAAAAAGTTTCCACCCGGTTAATGGGACTCCTAAGGTACTGGAGAGGAACTGTTTAGGGCATTTATACATCCCAAATGCCACAGATATCGCTTTGAAGGCTGGCTATAAGCCCTCAAAGCCTAATCCTTAATCTTAATGTAAACACAGATCAAACATGGGAAATGTTCATTCAGATTTAGCTCATAAAAGCAGAGAATGCTATTTAAAATATGTATCTAACAATTTCTGTCATTGAAATCACAGGAAATGTAACTTCGTCATACTTTAGAGATTTGTTAGAAGATGAATGGTCGATTAGTTCCAGCTCAGGGTTTTACCATATGTTTGGGGGGTATTAGTGCAAACAGGTAGAACTGATTGTTGGTCACTGTGAATGACACCAACATGCATGGCCGAAATTGGCGGAAAATCTGCCATCTGTGATTGAGGCCAATTTTCCCTTTCTTGGGAAAGAAACGTTAGTCGCTCCCTGTGCTGTGCGTGGGTGCACCTGATCTCCCACCCTCACTACCATTAACTAAATTGTAGCCAATTTACGTCAAGATAAGGAGGAGAAAAAGTTGACACCAATACAGTAACTGTTGGGACTTATACATGACTCACTTATATCCCTTGTGATAAACTACATTTGACAAAAATTCATAAAAATCGGATTCTGTTAACTCTAGAGTCTAGATATATCCTGTGGGACCTCCTGGCACTTCATAACTCTAATCGTTATTCAACATTACAGTCTCATTACACAAGAAGACTTGTGAGGGAGGGAGACAATTCATCAGGTGATGCTACTCTGCTTCCCTCAGGAATGTGTTTGGAGAGGCGTTCACTTTTAGGAAGCACTTTATTCTGCTGGAGGCTTGTCCTATACAACTTGGCTCACTACCGCACGACCTTTGCGTTTATCTAGAATAATTTCCCAGCTGAAAAGAAAGTATCATTAATATCACCCCACAGACACTGAATGCTCAGCTACATAAACGCAGGTCTGCTAAAGCAATTACAGCTGGCCCCAAAACGTAGTCAAGCAACAGCTGGTTTCTTGAAGGAAAGGTAGAAAATCTATAAATAATTGTATGTGCCCATGACAGACAGACACATACGTATTAACTTGATTTAACAAAATATTGAGTAACCAGAAATTAAAAAAGACAAACAAAAGAAACAGATTCAAAACCACAGTGTGTCTTTTATGTATTTTATTAATGGTGGATGTGTTAGTTTTCAAGGCTTTAGGATACGGTCATGGTTCAGGTTGAGAGGATGTTTTGATGGTTTTGGAAAACACAGGGACAGGAAGGCACAAGGTCAATAAGGGGACTGGGGGTGAGGTTGCTCAAAATTGCTGATAATTATTTTTGCCAGTTTAGCAGTGTTTCCATTTAATGATATGGTTCAGGAACAGATCTGGACAATAAAATGATCAAACACGGTTCCAGAAATTACACGAGGCACACTCCATTCACATATTTCAGTCTACTTTTGAATCTTTAAATGTTGTTTTCCTTAAATCACATTATTAAAGTATTAATGTGTGACAAACCAATGTCTGTCTGGCAGCACATAATGACGTGTCAAAACAAATTATCTGACACTTCTCACTTATTTTAAGAAAACAGCACATTCAGTTTAGTGCAAGTAAATCAAGAGCTCCTCTTTTTCCCTTTTTTGTTAGACTTTGTCATCCAGCTCTGTTTCTAAGAGGACCAGGAAGCCAAGACAGTATTCAAGGGCAACTTCACCCCCGAGAGAGCGGAGGTATCCTGTTGCTGAGGGGGAGAGGGGAGGCAGTGTGGCAGAGGAATCATGTGATCACAGTGGGGGCAGCGCGTCCAGTCTTCTCTTGGAGCTGAGAGACCTTCAGGGCGATGTCAACCAGGGGAGCCAGCATCACCTGCACAAAGACACAACACACATGAACATGTGACTAGCTGTGATTGGACTGATTTTATGTTTTTTATCTGTTTTTTTTGTATGTGTAGCTACTGCAGGCCTTCAGAGATAACAACATCTCACCTAACAACACATTTTGAATTGACATAATCTAATGAGTGTGATCCGTACAAGAAGCTTAAAATAATCTATTTTTCGGGCACACTAAGTTCCAGATGGACGGAGGCACTGCAACGTTGCTTTACTTGTAGAAGAAATAGTCAAGCAGTTACCCCCCCAGTACACCCCAATATGAATTTCTAACACTTTAACATAGCATTTGTACAGATTGCCCAAAAAAACAGTAGCTTTTGAGGTGATGGGTGGCGAACTTTGATGCCTTTTACGCCGAGCCAGGCTAACTTTTTCCTCTAGTCCTAATCATGGTCCTAATGCATAGCTAAGTAAATTGCTGGTGGCTGCAGTTTCAAATGCACCATACAAACATGAGAGTTTAAGATTGCCAAAGTACTTCTCATTAAACTGCTTTATATAAATGATGCAACCAAGAGCTCGTCATGCATTTCCTTTGAGCTGGCTGCTTAAATGAATATTACACTTTGAGCACAAATGTCATCGATCAACGCCCAATATGATTTCTGCCAGAATAAAATAATTTTCAGATAGCTATTTTCAACTTTTAGAGAGTTTTCACTAGCAGTAACAAGCAGAATACTTTGGATCCAGAAAAAAACTGCCTTTAGGAGACATGTGATAAATTGTAGTAAGATGCTTCCTCTTTCCTTCCAAAGCGGCTCGTATCTTTTCAGCCAACTGAACCTTGATTCCGCTGGCCTTTAATCTGTCAAGTTTCTGAAGCAATATGTTTCTGTTTCATCTGTTTGCTTGTGGTGTTTACACACTGAAGAGGATAAAGGGCTCTTTCATTTGACTTTTCTTTTTTCTTGATTTCTTGTTCTACATCCCCTCCCTGTCCTCACTAGTCAAAACGACTTTATGAAGTGTCTAGTTGGAGCTCATAGACGTTATGTTTCCCTTGTGTTATCCTCTCTTCCTTGGGGCCCTGATAAGCTGCCATAACTCAAGAATTTGCCAAACATCTCATACGTTGCATAAAGGATCTGGAAATCATTTCTGGGGGGCTCCACCCAAAATAAGCTGGCTGCTCTGCAGTGTGCAGATCATTCTGACTGGCCTGAAGGGTGCTGGAGCCCTTGTGAGTTAACATGTGACCGCTGTAACCTAGCTGGGGTGCCAAACTATGTTAATATCCTTTCTTCTCTCTTTTTTTCCCTGTGATTTTTCATTTGTTCAAATATTTAATGTTTATTTTTCATCCGATTACTTTATTATCTAATCTCTTTCTCTCTCTGGTGCTAGCTGTCTGGAAAGACTCCTTATTGTCCTGACCTGGGGGTCCTGGTAAATCTTCTGGGGGTCCTTCTCATAGCTGTCTATGTAGAGCCTGATGGTTGCTCCCGCGCTGCCTGTACCGCTGAGACGGAAAATAATCCTAGAACCGTCAGAGAAGATGATCCTCAGGCCCTGATGGAGTGATAGGGAGGCAGATAAAGACAGGGAAGAGGTTATGATTCATGAGCATGCACAGCAGCTGAAAAACATGTTGAGTTAGAAAGGATGGGGTGCGATAAAACAGCTTCCGGTCTGTCAAATAATTTATTTCAAAATACTAATGTTGGTTCATAAAGCACTGAATGGTTCAGTGCCAAAATAACATGTATTTACTTCTGCTACATTATTAAACATCCAGATATCTCAGGTGAGAGGTTTGCTTTCTATCCTGAGTAAGATCTAAACATGGAGAAGCAGTGTTCAGTTGTTATGCTGCATATATTTACAACAAACTAAAACTAAAAACTCTTTTGAATGAAGGCTGAAGACTTTTCGGTTTGCCACTGCCTTTTAATAAATCTAATAATTATTAAGTTACTACAGTGCATTGTCTCTTTTATAGTATTTATCACCTGTTGGCTTTACATTGTATTACTTACTTTACTTTAAATTGCCTTTACTTTAAATCGCCTTGCTGCATGTTGGTAGACATTCCTTGGCCATAATATGTTCTATACCAGTGGTTCTCAACTGGTCAGGCCTCGGTACCCACTTTTTCCTTTGACAATAAATCGCGACCCGAATTTTGAACCACTCAAATCTATTCAACAAAAAAATCGTGCTGTAATGTATATATATATATATATATATACGCTTTTCAGCATCCATTATTAATTAAAGTGAAGTACAGTGCATATATCCCATATATCCCTTCACAGAACATGCTGAAAACCCAGCCCCATAAGGGGGGTCTGGGGGGATTCTCCCCCAGGAGACTTTTTGAAATACTAACATATAAACTAGGCATTCTGGTACACTCTGAGAAGGAAAATAAATACATTTATTACTACCCGACATATTAATATTTTATGCCATTGTTTGTTTTTCACTTTGTTCTGACAGCTGAACCTGCTGCTCCACACAGAGAGAAGAACAAAGACGAGATAGTCTGTGTGAATTGCTTTAAATTGTGGGTAAGGGTAGATAGCCCCCATTGTTCTGTGAGCTGTCAATCATCAAACCGGGGGTCATATTTCATTATGTGTTCATTTTTATCTGAAGTTGTACCCATGGATGTATAAAGAATAGTTCTACCGTAGTTATTCTCCATGGGGACTTCCGGCAACAATCTTGATTCTGATTGGCCAGAAGACTCGAAAAAAACATCAGCAAAGATGTTTTATTGAGAAGATGATCACTATGTGAAAGAAGTTTATGGTCTCCGGTACTTCGAGTCCAACGCCTACTGCATGCACAGCGTTAGAAAATCGGGCCTTCAAAATAAAAGTTGGACTTTTTTTCCCAAAAAATAAAAAAAATATATATATTTTTTCAACTTTTTTTTTTCTTCACTCACATCTGCGACCCACTCAAAACCAGTTGAGAACCACTGTTCAATACGACTTCATTACACATTCAGTCAATTTTTAAATTAGATTGATACAGTTAAAATACTTACATATAAACTAAACTATGAATAATTGCTTGATAACTTTTTGATTGGTAATAGATGTGTTTTCCCTGTCTTGCAGCCTCTCACCTGGTTTTTGGACACACTTCCGTCCACAGGGTCTGTGTAGGCAAAGTTGTCAGAGAGAGCCACATCGTAAGTCTTATCACCCGATGAGAACTTCTTTCCTACGAAGGATGGGTCGAACATTACTGTCTCCAGACCCGTGATCATCTTGTTGGCAGCATCAGAGTCGACCTCCTCATAGTCGTACCTGGACATGAAGTCATGATCTGGTGTTTAACCCGTATCTGAAAACAACTTTTCCTTGGTTTTGCAGTAAATAAAATGGTGGGTTTAAGAGTATCCGCAAGTTTTTATTTTATACTATTTTCTTTAATAATAAAATAGTTAAAAAGAGACAAGAGAAAACTGAAAAAAAGAATCGTAAGACCACTTTATTATGAGTTGGCTGTTTCTGGGCTATTGAGTGCTGCAGTTCTCTAATTCCCCAATAGAAGGTGCCAGATAATCATTTAAGAAACCTGCATCAGTTGTTTCCACAGTATGAGTTCTTACAACTGCTCAACAATAATTAAAATTAAAAAAAATACTGAAAAACCCAAACCCACAATTTTTTAATCCATTCAAAAAAGAATCATTACTGACCTGGTGAAGAAGTTCCTGCCAAACTTCTGCCAGTGATCTTTCATGATATCTTCAACGCTCTGTTTCCTGGTGGCTAAGATTGACAACCATGCGAGCACGGCCCATAAGCCGTCCTTCTCACGGATGTGATCTGAGCCTGGTCGGTTAGCAGAGGTAGAGAAGAGGGGGTGAGTGATTGAGTGAACGAGGGGTACTCCTTTCATTTCCTGGAGTTCTGGGTACATAAATCTGATAACATTCACTCACCTGTGCCGAAGCTCTCCTCTCCACATAGTGAAAGTTTTCCGGCATCCATCAGATTACCGAAGAACTTCCAGCCAGTTGGAGTCTCGTACAGCGGCATCTGGAGAGCCTTAGCCACACTGGAACACACAATAAACCAAACTAGAAAAAACTGATCTGGAACTGATCTGGAACAGCAGCACTTTACCATAGAAGGAACATTTAAGATTGGCTGTTGCGTTGTGTTTTTTTTTACTTGTCAAGGGCTCCACTAGTGGGCATGCTGCGGGCAAGTCCTTTGACACCAGTCTTCTGGAAGTAAGGGATGCTGGTAGTATTGGCAGCGATGACAGCCACGGAGTCTGAAGGGTTCACGAAAAAGCCATGTTTTCCCAGAACCATGTTACGGTCCTGCAAATAGAGACAAAAGGGATCAACAGTCTGGCAGGATTTCTGACATTTAGCAGTTAGTGGACAGTTGGACAGATGGACAGTTGGATCCTGGAAATTGAACGACAACCCATCTGAAGCTTTCTTGGGATTATATTGAATCCCTATTGATAATATTTTACACCCAATTCCATGTAGAGGTAATTTGTGACACTCAAAAAGGTATCTCAATAACCGAAATGAAAATGCCATACGAACATTTTTCTTACTTCTCATTATGAATTTCAAAGGCAGGAGAAGGATGAATAGTTGACCGTGTATGGCATAATGATTTCAGCATTTTTTGTCAGATGTAGAGCTGAAAAGAAACTGCTAAAAAAACGAACATTTACTGTCCTAATAAAGTGTTGTGCCAAAGTTAAAATTAGTTTAATTCAATCACTCATTCCAAGGCCCATTATTTTTGGACTTTCTATTAAAACTTAAAAGACCAGAATGTATTTAACTTTATGTGTACTGACATCATAGATTCCAATCCACTTCAATAATCTCAAAATTCTGCTCTCACCTCTCCCCAATAAAATGATATTACACTTCTGCAAAATAAAAAAAATGGCCTTACACCATCACCATCAAAGGCTGCGCCCAAATCATATTCTCCTCCTTTCATGGCGTTGACCAGTTCGGAAGCGTATGTCAGGTTGGGGTCAGGGTGGTGGCCTCCAAAGTCCTCCTTGGGCACACAGTTAACTGCTGAGCTGGCAGGAGAACCCAGCTCTTCACAGATTATCTTCTTCACATAAGGACCAACCACTAGAAAGAGAGAGAGAGTTATTTAAATAGACCCATACACTTGGTTAAAAATACACACACTCCTCTACAAAATTGGTTGTGCCTAAACAATAGACAACAACTGTAACTGTGTTTGTTTTAATGGATTTGTGCTATTACTTAATAAGTATACCTCCTGAGAATATGTAATTTATTTTAATATATAAATCCAGATTCCATCGTTTGAATTTTGGCCCAAAACAAGTCTTCGCAATTTCTTTTTGGCCTCTCACAAAAGTTTGAATTTGTGCAGTGCGGTTTCCTACCTCCGTGCATAGCATCCAGGCGGAGATTAATGTGATTGGCTCCAGAGAGAAGCTCCTTTAGTGCAGCAAAGTCAAAGATGCCCCTTAGCATCTCAGCATAGGCTTCCACCGAGTCCACTATCTCCACTGAAACAAATGAAGAGGAAACAGAGCACAAATTAGGATTAAGATAGTTGCAGATGTCAAGATAAAGACTTTTGCAGGCTAGGTAACTTTCCTCATAACCATGACAGATGTTTTGTTAGATTTCACAACCGACCAACTTCATTCAATCATTATGAAGATTACCATATGTTTAAGAGTTGTGAAGATGCTGTCTGAAAACGAAACAAAACAACATTTGCCACATCGAAGGTCGCTATTCATTTTCAACGTTGACAGCAAGATCATGAATCAACAATTAAATAAATAGATGAATAATCGTTCATGTGAGATAAGGACTGTGTCCTTGATGTCATTTTACCCGTGAAGGGCTTGAAAGTGTCCACTTCAAAAGTCTGTTTGCCGATCTTGGAAATATCCACTTTCAGCTCTGGGGAGATGTGATACTCCTGCAGGGTTTTGCTGATCTCATATATTTGGTTTGTGACGCCCTCTGGAGCAGGTCCTGGGGACAAAGTAAAAAGCTGGTTAGAAATGATGAACCGAATAATATACTGTGGTTAAAAAAACTAAAAGACTCCATGCATTTCTCCTCAATGCTTGTAATGCAACATAGTAGGCAGAGGATCCTTAGGTGTGTAAATACATGTGATATCTAAATGTTATACGCTGCACAATGCAGTCTCCACTCACCCCCACTGGAGATGTTGTACTTGATGCCAAAGTCTCCATTTGGGCCTCCTGGGTTGTGACTGGCTGTGAGGATAATACCCCCCACTGCCTTCACCTTGCGGATCACACAGGAGACTGCTGGAGTGGACATGATGCCATCCTGACCGATAACCAGATGGCCAATCTGCAGAAAGTAATACAAAATACAGGGACACACAGATTATACACACATGTATACTCAAACAGGTGAGAACCAGGAAAGCAATGGCTAAATGGTGGGGTTATTGATCTGAGCATCTCCCTTTTTGTTTCAGTTTTGGGTATGCAAGGGTCTCATTCCTTGTATGTCATGCAAGCTAGGATAGACATACTTACACAATAACCTGTTAAGCTTTAATAATTATGTCATTGCAATCACTGTCAAAATCCTTTTAAATGATGCCATTAGATTGGATAATTTGACTCAAATGATCTATGTAGCTACTACTTAACTCTAGGGCAAATAGTAGAAAGGCCAAACTACGGTTACATAATAAGAGAGTAAGTATATCTTGTATATGATCATTAAAAAAAAAAAAAAGGTAAATATCTCAGTCAAGGAATCCCTATTTCAACATACAAAAGTTTGCTTTGTGTAAACATTTGAAACAGAAGTGCTCCTGTCTGTGCACCTTTGGCAATCAGAGTTTCTCCACTGCCTCATTTTATAACATCAACCACTTGTGGAGAAATATCAGACCACTTCATGCAACTTCAACCTACTGGCCTCAGTGACAAACATTGCTAATCCTCTCTTTGCATTAGCTGCACAAGAGAGGGGCCATCTCAAGAGAGAGGGTCACAGATTCAGCCTGAAAAGCAAACACGTCTTGTCAAAATATAACAAGGCATCCTTATGCTTGCAATAATATGTACTACACTTTGGATAAAGGAATAGGACGGTAAAAATGCAAAAATCTTAAATAAAACCCAAATGTACTCAATGTACTTTATTCCCATCTGTGCTGTAGAGGTTTGAAGGGCAACTAGACTGTTTGCACGTTTCAAATGACGCTCCCTCTTGGCTAAAATCGTTCCAGTAACATTATCAGAGTGAAGGCAGACATCTCTGCACAGCTCCTTATGAAACAACACAACGGCCATGCTTCATTTTGAAACAACAATCAAACATGCTGTTGCTCATTCATTTTGCAAGTCATGTTGCAATGCTTTATGCAAAAGCAAAGAGGTGGCCGTCAAGAGTCAGTAACTTTATATAGCATCAAATGTCAAAGGTAATAATAGTTTGATATTTAAGTGGCTTCCTTCATGCACTTTCTACAAAAGGTCAACACGGTCAGACTGGCATCGGAGCCAGTGCAGTCACATTATAGCAAAAAATAAAATAAAAAAACATGCAAATCTATGGTAGGTATGCCATCTATGCAGTGTTTATTTTTCAGGCCAAAGAGTTGGGTGATGTGCAAGATAATTCAACATTAGTTAGTTAGTTCCCTGGAGGCCAACTTATAACCATGTAACACTTGATCCCATAGCTAAATCTTGAATTGTTGTAACGTTCCCTACCTCTGTGACCACCAGTGTCTATCACACTGGACCTTCTGTAGACACACACACCCTCATTCGATCAAGGATGTAGAATACCTTGGTTGAAGGATATTCTATCCAGAGACCCAGAACAAGATCTGATTGGTTGCTTTCTTTTCTAACATATCCCCTGTGTGCCTAACCACTGAAATGCGTAGTGCATGGTCCGAGAAGGACAAACAAATCAACGTAACACTGTAATATTACAGATCAACAACACAGATACGATTCTCATTTATTCATTTTATATACATATTATTATATTTTATTACATTTGATTTATATAATTCAATTAAAAAATTGTATCTGAGTGTTCCAGGGTATTCTCTGAATACCTTGAAGGGCCTGACGGTTCGCCACTGGTGACCACATAACTGGAGTAACGTTATCTTACACCGACAATAACGATACATTGTAATATAGTGACCGATAGTGACACATTCGCATAACTGTCATTACAAACATTGGTACCGTTAGCAAAACAAGTCCGTCCACCTCTCCTGGTAATGTAGCTAACGCAAGCTAAAAACAACAGCATACCACAGTTCAAGAATTTAGTTGAGTAAATAAAATAGGAGCTGTACTGAAGACTGAGGTACAGTTGCAACCTGTCAAGTTACGTTGACTTCCACTTGCTAGCTGCCCATAGCTTACATGCTAACTTATTCATTCGGGCTCTGTATGGCAGTAGGTGTTTTAGCTAACTTAGCATGCTAGCGTTGCACACACACAGTAGGGGAAGCCAAGGTGAACAAAACTCCTTCTCCTACTGACCCCGTTGGCAGCAGAAATCTGAACGATCAACTGAATCGTTTCTTTCATGAAAAACCTCCCATCTCCTCCCACCACCACAGTGGCAGCCTGGCGCTTGGCAGGCTCGATGACAGAGATAATGCTCTGGATGAAGTTTTCCGCATAGTGCTGGTTCTGCTGAAACACCGTCACCCTCTTCCTAAGGCCGCTCGTCCCGGGCTTCTGGTCCGTATACGGCTTGGTCTTCACTGTCGTTACTTTCACCATTGTTGACCCCCAGTTAGCACCTGTGGTCGCCCCGTGTGATCCGCAATATGTCCCGATGAGGAGGCGACTGCAGTGGCTGAGCAGCTACACGTACACACCGGGCAACTCCCCCCTCACAGACCCGCCTTCTTCGTTTAAAGGGCAAGGAGAGGCCATGCAGGATTTTCCAAACAACATGATGGCTGCACTGATAATTGTAGTTTACAGTAGTTTTTAGCATACTTTGGTAATGTTATTAAATAAACATATAACATTCCTCAAGTATGGTTACCGGGCCTGGATTATCAAGGTCATGTACCCTCTGTGACACCCCACCACATTATACAGATAATATTAGTTTCTGACTTTTTGAAATGCATTTTATTTCATCCATTCATTTAGCTGTTTAACTTTGGTTTCAACAACATTACGTTTCTCAACAATACGGTTGACATAGTGTTTAAAAAAATAGGGTTAAACATTCTGAAGATAAATATTGAAACTTTTGCTTATGACATTAGGGACATTATGATTGGCCTAAAAGTGGAAAAAATGCAAACACATTGACCCTAAAAGTCATATAATCAGTCTGTAAACTCCTTATGTGTAAGTGATGAACTGTAGAATTCCAATTCTTCAAGGTTTCAAAATTCAAAATGCACACATACTAAAAAGACAGGACAATGTCCTCAATGGTATGTGGCCTTCCTTTCCCAAAAAGATGCCCCAACTTCAAGACTTGTGTAAGCATACAGCATCTCTGCTGATGTGCCCCTGACAATCTACTTTGCTTTGTGATATTGCAATCTTAACCTTAATAAAGAAATGCCAGAGAAAAAAACAGCATTTTCATAATGAAGGATGAGTGCTTGAGTGGACTCTTGTACCTTAGAGTTCAATTCCCATGGAAAGGTTGATGACTCTGAGGCATGTTTTGTATACCTTTACACTAGCTAAGAAATCAGCAAAAAAGTCAAATGAATAATGAGTCAATACATTTGAATGATTTAAAGGTACCCATACAATTTTGCAGGGAGAAATATATTATTATACAACACTCTATTTAAGTAAAAGGGTGAATTTCTCAGGACCTATATTGTGAAATAGTCTATTTCAGGTCACTGTTGTTTGCCTGTTGCCTCACTTTGATAAGCAGAACAAAGTTTATCGTCAGACCTGTCATCATGAACGGAGGGTGTGATTATGTGTGGAGGTTTTTCTTCAACCAGGACATGTAGCTGTTTAAACAGTATTTTAATCTCTGAATACCATTAAGAGAAAAATATATAAGTACATACCTGGCGCAGAAAACTAAAGTTCTGGGGCCGTATTCACAAAGGATCTTAGGGCTAAAAGTAGCTCCTAACTGGCGAATTTAGGAGAAACTCCTAAGCATAATGGGCGTGTCAGTTTTAAATTTAGGACTCCTAATTGTATTCACTAAGAGCAATTCACAAAGTATTTTAGGCCTAAAAGTAGCACCTAAGTCTGGGAGAGCTTAAAAGTCCTCGAGAGGACTCCTAACTCAGTAAGACCTATTCACAAAGAATCTAAAATGGCTGCGAGACGAAATGTTTTGGAGACAATGGAAGACTGTGAATTGATCAAGAGATATAGGCTAAATCGTGAGGGTATCAAACTTGTTGTGGAATTAGTGCGGGATGCAATAACATCCCCGACTAACAGGAATAACCCGATTAGTCCGGAAATAAAATGTTTGGCAACACTACGATATTTAGCAACAGGGAAAATGCAACTTTGCATTGCCAACGATTTAGGAATATCGCAACCATCAGTCAGCCGTGCCATAAACCAAACCATCAACGCGCTCTCTAGTCTAGACCACATATCATCCACAACAGTTTATCCGGTTTCCTTTGGACAATCAACAACTACACAGGATCAAAGCCAACTTCATGGCAATGCAGGTATGCCCGGTGTGGTCGGTGCTATTGACGGGACGCACATAAAAATAATTGCGCCATCAAAAGATGAGGACGTGTTCGTCAATAGAAAGAAAGTACATTCCATCAACACGCAGATTGTTGTCATTCATCATGATAGGGGGACTTGAACGGCGGTATGGGCTGTTATTGAAAGTGTTTAAGTGCTGGAAATATGCTCATTGGATAATAGTTTGCAGGGTGCTTTTAATTGCCTCCTGATTTAATGCAATTTACGTATTTTTATTGTTTGCTCTCTCTCTTTAACGTGCATATACAACGTCATTATCGTGGTCTGCACAAACTTGTCATCATGCGTGTATTCTGCTAACTGCACTGTCCATAACTATTTGATAGGAATACATTTCTAGCCTAGGCTA